>NC_053026.1:602518041-602747672 GCF_003073215.2 Triticum urartu | reverse complement strand
AATTTATCTCTCTACATCATGTCATCTTGCTTAAGGCGTTACTCTGTTTTTAACTTAATACTCTAGATGCATGCTGGATAGCGGTCGATGAGTGGAGTAATAGTAGTAGATGCAGAATCGTTTCGGTCTACTTGTCACAGACGTGATGCCTATATACATGATCATGCCTAGATATTCTCATAACTATGCTCAATTCTGTCAATTGCTCAACAGTAATTTGTTCACCCACCGTAGAATACTTATGCTCTCGAGAGAAGCCACTAGTGAAACCTATGGCCCCCGGGTCTATTCTCATCATATCAATCTCCATCACTTTAATCTTGCTTTTCCTTTTACTTTTTACTTTACATCTCTATACCAAAAATATTATATCTATCAGATCTCACACTCATAAGTGACCGTGAAGGGATTGACAACCCCTAATCGCGTTGGTTGCGAGTAGCTATCGTTTTGTGCAGGTACGAGGGACTTGAGCGTGGCCTCCTACTGGATTGATTCCATGGTTCTCAAAAACTGAGGGAAATACTTACGCTACTCTGCTGCATCATCCCTTCCTCTTCGGGGAAAACCAACGCAAGCCCAAGAGGTAGCAGTGGCATGCACCTAAATGTTGCGGCTATGGTGACCACAAGGGCAACATCTTCTTTCTCCTCGCTCCACTTCTTCGGCCGGCTCGCTTCAACGACTCGGCAGCCTTCTCCGCCATGGTGTGCACCTTCTTTGGCTTTTTTGGCGCCACGACGCGGGCCATTGAGGCGAGGATGGTGGCGGCGGAATTTGGCACATTGGCTATGGCGGGAGGGCTGGAGGGTTTTGGGAGAGAGAGAGAGAGGAGAGGAGAGAATGGGGTCGGTGTGCTACAGATGGGCGGGCCAGGGAAGGACAAGGTGCGGGCGTCACGGGCATCCCCCGAGTGTCCTCGTGAACGCAAACCAAACCCAAATTAGGGTCGGAAATGGGTCACGGCGAACAAAAAAATGGACAACAATCTATTTACGTCGGCGCGTTGGACCATGATTTTTGTTGACACGGACCCAAACAAATGCGAATGGACCAAATGTGTCTCTGCGTTGGAGTTGGTCTTAACCTGATAGCCCGGGCCTGCTTTTTTTTTTGAGAGTACGCAATCGCATACCGTATTTTTATAGAAGAAGGAGAACAAAATTTACAAGAGTTCAGACGATGATGCGAACATCATCATGGGAGCACCCACTCCAACAAAAAAGAAACTAAGCTAATGTCTCACAAATCGTTGTAGGCCTCCAACACCGTTAAAAGCTAAGTTCCACTCTCTAAGTTCATCTAAGATTAGGCGAACAAGGTCTCTAGCTTGCACTTGTTGCTCCCTCCTGTTGAAGACTCGTGCGTTGTGTTGCTTCTAGAGCGCCCAAGCCATGCAGATGACAAAGCTGTCAAAACCTCTCCTCTCACTCGAATGCACGCTTCTTCGTTTTTGAATCCACCATTCCACCATGGTATCGTCAACCATCGGCCCCGAGATTGTAAGTTGTAGTTCATCCATGCATGTGAACCACACTTCTTGCGCATACACACACTGAGCAAGAATGTGCTCCACGTTGTCCTCGCTCTGCAGACACGTGAAACAAGGTGAAGGTTGATCTTGTAGACCATGGCGGGCACTCCGGTCCGAAGTCCATATCCTGTGCTGCGAAGCCAACCACATGAATATCTTAAGTTTAAGAGGAGCTAAACTTCTCCAGATGCATGTGGCCGTCGGTGCCCTAATCAATCCTTGGCAAAGTCTGGCATAAGTGGCCTTAGCCGAATAAGAGCCCTCCTCCCCTGAGCATGGACAGGAGAACTTGTCTTCCACCTCGGCGTCCCTTCGAATAGTGGCTATAGCATGCCTAAGGTGCATTAGTTGCATCTGGGCCATGAAGGGCATGTCCCCAATGATGTCTTGCTCCCACCTCTGTCCTACCAGAGCTTGCTCAACCGTTCGCGAGTTAATCACTCGGGTTTGAACCATCGCTTGAATGTTTGGAGCGATATCCTCGGCTCTGTATCCATTAATCCATCTGTTGCGCCAAAAGAGCACTCGATCACCTCTGCCAACCTCAATGCCAACTAGACTATCGAAAACTTGTCTTGCATCATCATCCACCATCAGTGCTAGATTGCTCCATGGTCTATCCTTGTCCACTCTACTTAATCATTCCCATCTAACTCTTAGCGCCAGAGCTTGCAGTTTCAGATATTTCACTCCCAATCCACCAAAGCTTGTGGGTCTGCAAATCGTGTTCCAAGCCACCAAACATTGTCCACCATTGGTTTTTTCTTTGCCAGCCCAAAAGAAGGAGCGCATCCAAGTGTTAATCTCCTCAAAGACCCATTCAGGCGCATTAAGGATTAGCAGTTGGTGGACCGGTCTGGCTGATAAAACCGATTTAACCAGCACCAGGCGCCTAGCCCTCTGTATGAAGCCTCTTTGCCAGCACAGAGCCATATTTTTGACCATATCCAGCAAAGGTTGCCATTCATTCCTGGTCAACTGACGGGTGGCGAGCTGGAGCCGAAGATATCTTATAGGGAAGTGAGCTAGGGCACAATGAAGCAGACTAGTTACCCTATCTTTATCCTCCTGCTCCCCTCTGAAGATGGTAGCCGTAGACTTGCCGTAGTTAACTTTAAGGCCAGAGGCCTCACTGAAAACCAACAAGGCCTCCCGAACGAATTGCAGATCTTGGAGCGATGGGCGAATGAAGAAAGCAACATCGTCTGTGTATATGGAGATACGTTGAACTGCTGAGATCCCTCTGAATGAGCTTAGCACACCATCCACAAAAGCTTTAGTCACCACCGCAGTGAGAGCATCCATTGCAATAACAAAAAGGAGCTGGGAGACCGGATTTCCTTGGCGAAGCCCTTGCGCATGTGTGATGCTCCTGCCAGGCAGACCATTGACCACGATGCCGGTAGACGCGGATTGCAGAAGAATTGACAACCATTTGATCATCCTCTGTCCAAAACATTTGGCCTTGAGCATCTCGAACAAGAAAGGCTAAGAAAAAGAGTCAAAAGCTCGCGAGATATCCAGCTTGAGGAAGACACCTTTGCACTTCCTCGAAGCAATTTTCTTGGCCACTTGTCTAACCAGGAGAGTATTGGCGTGGCAGAAAACATTACGGAGACGAAATGACGGCCGCTAACAATGCGTCGGGGCATGGCTCGGTCCGACTATAGGCGTGCTTGCATGTGAGGAAATTTTACCAAAAACAATCTCCATAGTAGTGTACGACGACCTTCCCTATGAGGCCGTCATAGACATCCTAATTTAATATTTGTTGTTTTCGTCTTACTTTACTACCGACATCCATGATATTTTCTACTCTGACTACCCCCTCCGGTCATTTTTACTCTGCATATTAGGTTTGTCCGAAATCAATCGCATTCAACTTTGACTAAGTTTATATAAAAAATTATAGACATTCACATAACAACACCAATATCATTAGATTCATCTTGAAATATATTTTCATATTATATTTATTAGATATTATAGATACTAATAATTTCTAATATAAATTTGGTCAAACTTAGCAAAGTTTGACTTTCGGCAAATCTAATGTGTAAAGTAAAAAGGATCGGAGGGAGTACATCACTCGAGGCGTGCACCTCTAGTAAAAAGTTGTTGCTACAACAACTACAAGAACAACACACAGAACTCCGTTGCATGATGGCTCATTTTCTGTTCTCGGTGGATGGTTTCTTTTCTTTTCATGATGGGCCGCTGCGACGGGTATGGTGGTACGACGTCATGATGGTTCGGCCATCTTTGCTGCATATAGGGTTTTATTCAGATGCAATGATGGTCTTGAAGCGGAGATCCATGCACTTATGCAAGGCATGGCTTTAGCTCTCAAACATACAGAACTGCAAGTTATCGTCCAGTCAAATTTAATTGAGGCTATGTCCATCTTATCAAATGAGAATCTCTCACGGTCAGCCTATGGGCAGTTGATAGCTGAGATCAAGGCCCTGATGAAGGAGAGAGAGTTTATTCCTCAGAAAATTTATAGGGATCAAAATAGGACAGCAGATTGTCTGGCTAATTACAGCCATACAGAATCGTGTACTCCTATAATTTTAGAATAAAACTCCTCTTTACCGGACAACAACAACAACAACAACAACAACAACAACAACAACAACAACAACAACAACAACAACAACAACAACAACAACAACAAGAAGAAGAAGAAGTACTGATGTGTCCCGGCCGCCTGGGTGATGGTGACGACGGAAGAATTAACTGTCACTCGTGCTGGTCTGTTATATTCCCTGCACGCAGGCTTTTCAATGTGCATTGCAGGCTTTGAGTCACATACGTGGTGTACCTCATTACTTGCATTGAGAGAGTGGAAGCATCGATCGAGTGTATGGTGATTAGGTTAGGGTTCTTTGCCTGGCATCCAAGCAACATGGCTGCGTACTATACATGCATGCCGGCGTGTGTGTGTCTGCTTTGGTCTTTGTTTTTTTCTCTCTTTTAATTAGCATCTGGTGCTTATTTATTGCTAGCCTCTTTCTGTCTCTCTGTAGTACATCCTCTAGGAAGAAATTTAAGAGCGTTTAGATCATTACTTTAGTGATCTAAACACTTTTATAGATGTAGTAGTGTATAAAAGGCCATGCAGCCAGAGCCAGACGTAGGTCATTCCACGATATCCTCTACCTCTCAATTTGGTTTCAAGCAAGGTAGCGGGGCGCGCGAGCAGAGCACCATGACCGGCGGCGGCAACAAGGAAAAGAAAGAGGAGCCGCCCAAGGCCACAGCCACAGGTCGGGGCGGCTCCAGCTTGTACGACAAGACGCTGTCGACGGCGTCGAACCTGGCGAGGCTGCTGCCGACGGGCACCACGACAGCGTTCCAGACGCTGGCGCCGTCCTTCACCAACCACGGCGAGTGCCTGCCCGTCAACCGCTACTTCACCTGGGCGCTCATCTTCTTCCTCGGCGTGCTCTGCGCGCTCATCTCCTTCACGGACAGCGTCACCGACCGGCACGGCAACACCCGCTACGGCTTCGTCCACCCCTGTGGCTTCACGCCCTTCAACTCCGGCCCTGGCGGCGACGGGACAGTCCCCATCGACGACAGGGAGAGCAAGAGGCGGCGCATGCGGGGGCGGGACTGGCTGCACTCCGTGTTCCGCTTCGTCGTCTTCGTCTCGCTCGCCTTCTGCGACTCCGGCGTGCAGAAGTGCCTCGTCCCGCGCGAGAGCCAACAGTGGCGCGAGTTCCTCGTCAACATGCCGCTCGCATCGGGCTTCCTCGCCAGCTTCGTCTTCATGATCTTCCCCTCCAGCAGGCACGGCATCGACGCCGGCCCCGGGTCCCCCGCCGCGCTCGACGACCTCACCGACACCAATGCCGACGCCGCCGTCAAGAGTGATCCGTCAAAGAACAGCAAGACTGCTCCCGCGGCCGCAGACACCCGAGTTGCCCCCTCCACCAGCGATGACTGTGAGCTCCACCATGCCGTCTAGCTCCTCTACCCTGGATATCCGGCCGATGCATGCATGAGTGAGTGTTCCTCTTCTTTAAATAACGATGTGTGCCCCACCCCCATGCATGCATGCATGCATCATATGGGATTTGCTTTTCATCTTTTTTGTTTCTTCTTCTTTTCGGTCCTGGGCTTTGGTTGTACCGTACGTACTATGTGTGATGTGGATGTCGATCGAGTGTGCGTTTTTCTTTTTGGGGTAGTATGTGCATGGCTACCCCATTTTACTTTAACCAACCAACCAATGTGTGTGCGTGTGTGGAACTGTTGATCCAATTGTAACATCCAAACTTTCTATATTATATAGCCAAATCCACACACAAAATATGTTTTTTCTGGATATATTTATGTATGTAGTTTTCGCATTTCGAACTAACCAATTAATCTGGTTCATATTCTACATATTTTTTTGGATGTCAAGCAAGGTTGTCATGACCATAGGTTCTGAAATGGATCGAAACTATGTGGTAGGATCACAATAGAATCAGATCGATCGTGGCATTATAGCGATTTTTCACAGAACACGAAAATCTTACAGGTGGCCACTGGTGTGCCATACCACACAAAACAATCCGGAAACACCAAAAATATGGATTCTTCACAACATCTCTGTAATCATGTATTGGGGTTCACAAACATGTAACCATATCCCAAAACATTGAGCTATAACTCACAAACAACCATGGAGCGGTGTAAGCAAGGATTTTGAAGATGTTGTAACCATGCACCTGGGGATTATGAAACATGAAAGTGCTCAAGGGGCCCAAGATAGTGAACTGGTGATACACCAAGTTTTGGCTAGGTGGCCCGGCCTTCATCAGTTGGAGAAGGAAGGAGACAGGAACACGAATAATATGGATATAAACACGAGGAGAATAGGATAACTAGCACAGCACCCCCGTCATAACACCCAACCAACAACACACAACTATGCAGGGATCGGAAGGGGATACCCAAGGCAACACACACTCTATGTGTTCATTTCCCTCCACCACATGGAATGATTATGGTTTCTCCTAAACACAAGGGAAAGCAAGAACAAAGGTGGAAGGTTCCTTCCCGGTCCTCGGATACGGAGGTCTTGCACTCCCTGGAGTTTTCACCTCCACTCCAAGGAAAGTGGACTTCTATGACAAATCTCGTTTGTGACAGAAACTCGGGTATTTGTTATAGATGGACATCTACGATAAATTTATAGCAAAACCCGGTCCGTGGTAGTAGGCGTGTCATAGATGTGTACACCCTCTTTTTACCCCCACAACACCCCCTGATCAGGATGAAATGGTGGCGGCATGGTCTCTCTATCTATCCTCAACCTAGCGTTGAGGAGGATGAGGTTGAGGGACATAGTGGTTAGCACTGCAAAAGAGGGAAATCCGTCAAAGCGGGATGTGGGAGGTTGGGCAACAGAACGACTCCCCATGAGAGCAGAGGGGGAGGTGAAGAGCTAGCACTGGAGAGGAGAGGAGCGGTGTTGATGATTAAAGCACCTTCAATCAATGATGTCTTCTCCTGTTCCTTGAGCTAGGGCTCTAGCTTCCTCCTTTATAGGTTGGTATCTATTTTCCAGGTAAACGGTGTGATCAAGCACTTTTGTGGTTTAGGATAATGCATCTCCCATAACATCCCTAATATAACATCCTTCAACCTTAAACCTGTTGGGTTTCGTAGTAATTTCAAAATTTTCCTACGCACACGCAAGATCATGTGATGCATAGTAACGAGAGGGGAGAGTGTTGTCTACGTACCCAACGCAGACCGACTGCGGAAGCGATGACACAACGTAGAGGAAGTAGTCGTACGTCTTCACGATCCAACCGATCAAGCACCGAAACTACGGCACCTCCGAGTTCGAGCACACGTTCAGCTCGATGACGATCCCCGGACTCCGATCCAGCAAAGTGTCGGGAAAGAGTTCCGTTAGCATGACGGCGTGGTGACGATCTTGACGCACTACAGCAGCAGGGCTTCACCTAAACTCCGCTACAGTATTATCGAGGAATATGGTGGCTGGGGGCACCGCACACGGCTAAGGAATAGATCACGTGGATCAACTTGTGTGTTCTAGGGTGCCTCCGCCTCAGTATATAAAGGACTAGAGGGGGGAGGCTGGCCGGCCAAGGTGTGGCGCGCCAGGAGAGTCCTACTCCCTCTGGGAGTAGGATCCCCCCCCCCCCCCCCCAATCCTAGTTGGAATAGGATTCGCGGAGGGGGAAAAGAGAGAGAGGGGGCCGGCCACCTCTCCTAGTCCTAATAGGACTAGGGGAAGGGGGTGGCGCACAGCCCATGTAGGGCTGCCTCTTCTCTTTTCCACTAAGGCCCATCATGGCCCATTTAGCTCCCGGGGGGTTCCAGTAACCTTCCCGGTACTCCGGTAAAATCCCGATTTCACCCGGAACACTTCTGATATCCAAACATAGGCTTCCAATATATCAATCTTTATGTCTCGACCATTTCGAGACTCCTCGTCATGTCCTTGATCACATCCGGGACTCCGAAAAACCTTCGGTACATCAAAATGCATAAACTCATAATATAACTGTCATCGTAACCTTAAGCGTGCGGACCCTACGGGTTCGAGAACAATGTAGACATGACCGAGACACGTCTCCGGTCAATAACCAATAGTGGGACCTGGATGCCCATATTGGCTCCCACATATTCTACGAAGATCTTTATCGGTCAGACCGCATAACAACATACGTTGTTCCCTTTGTCATCGGTATGTTACTTGCCCGAGATTCGATCGTCGGTATTCCAGTACCTAGTTCAATCTCGTTACCGGCAAGTCTCTTTACTCGTTCTGTAATACATCATCCCGCAACTAACTCATTTAGTTGCAATGCTTGCAAGGCTTTAAGTGATGTGCATTACCGAGAGGGCCCAGAGATACCTCTCCGACAATCGGAGTGACAAAACCTAATCTCGAAATACGCCAACCCAACATCTACCTTTGGAGACACCTGTAATGCTCCTTTATAATCACCCATTTACGTTGTGACGTTTGGTAGCACCCAAAGTGTTCCTCCCGGCAAACGGGAGTTGCATAATCTCATAGTTATAGGAACATGTATAAGTCATGAAGAAAGCAATAGCAGCATACTAAATGATCGGGTGCTAAGCTAATGGAATGGGTCATGTCAATCAGATCATTCAACTAATGATGTGACCTCGTTAATCAAATAACAACTCATTGTTCATGGTTAGGAAACATAACCATCTTTTGATTAACGAGCTAGTCAAGTGGAGGCATACTAGTGACACTTTGTTTGTCTATGTATTCACACATGTATTATGTTTCCGGTTAATACAATTCTAGCATGAATAATAAACATTTATCATGATTATAAGGAAATAAATAATAACTTTATTATTGCCTCTAGGGCATATTTCCTTCAAAACCACCCCACCCCCGAGTGCCCACATTGGTATAATGAGATGCAAGTTTAGGAGGTCTCTGGAGACATGTTTAGAAGAAAGTTTTGAAGGCGCACACAACTCACTCTCATAAGACTAGGCACCCGCACACACCGACAAGCGGTGAGACCGAGTGGAAAGTATGCTTATTTTCCGAAAAACGCAATGTGAATATGAGTTGTCGGTTTATGTAATACACTAGTAGGCAGAGGCCCATGGTGAAGCATGTGTTTGCATTTTTGTTTCTTTTTAATTTAAAATGAGACAAGGGGTGGTAGCAGGTTTGAGGGCGAGCTGGTTGCATAGAAAATCTACTCTCACGATGTAGCTCCGGCAATGTCCAAGGCGGGGCGTGGGTTACGGTTTCGTCTATCAGGGCATCCCTTTGGACCAAAGCCGGTCACTTTGGTTGGTTTTGAATTTGTCTAAATGTAGGGCGGCGGCCTTGATGGCGGGAGGCGTGACATTCATAGGCGAAGTGTGTCCCATTTGGAGTTCTGGCTTCGTCGTTGTCCGTCTCACATCTCTGTTGTGGATTCTCATGGTGGTGGTCTACGTCCGCTCCAAGCGGTCTTCTCCGCACATCTGTAATTTGCTTGGTAGTCGGTGGGGTGCTGTGTCAGTGCTCGGCACCTTTGTATCTTGTCTTGGGTGCGTGTTGTGTGCGATGATGACGTGTGTTTGTATCAGTCTGCTCGAATGTAATGCACCGGTGGTTGCTTTATTATAATATAAAGCGGGCAAACCCCTTTTCGACATTTTGCTGGGCTTTGTACGGTAAATCAATAGGAGCAGTAAGAAAAAAACATCCGCTAGACCTTGTACATTAAATCAATAGGAGCGGTAAAAAATACAGAAAAAACGCGTGTGAACACAAGGAGAGCCGTCACCTAGAATGGCAAACGTGCTTAGCCTGTTTAATTATCTTTATTACCTATATATATACTGTCAAAGCTACGCCCTGTGAAGTAGTATTTTCGATCGAGAAATTATATTTCTATCAAAATTATGTGTACTATGGTTGGCATATGCCAGACAATTTATTTTCATCAAGCTATTCTGCGATGCCTCCTGATATATTGTTATGGAAAATGTGAGAGAATGTTGCCAGAAAGTCCTGGACTTGATGGACATGTGTCCAGCAAGTTCTTTGTGCTCTTGAACTACAAAAACATCTTATATTTTGGTAGAGAAGAG
The DNA here is from genome assembly GCF_003073215.2 of Triticum urartu. Classification (NCBI taxonomy): domain Eukaryota; kingdom Viridiplantae; phylum Streptophyta; class Magnoliopsida; order Poales; family Poaceae; genus Triticum; species Triticum urartu. The sequence goes on along the minus strand of NC_053026.1, from coordinate 602,737,531 downwards.
GTAGTAAATGACTGACAAAGATTCACATAACAATAGAATCTCTCTTTTTTTTCTGAGGCAAAGCCATCTTTATTGATTCTCAAATACAGTTTCATTACATCATCTACCAGATTACAGAAACTATAAAGTCCGGGTGATCTCCAGTCCAGACACAGCTATCAAGACTACACTCGTCATAGATCGTCGAAGCTTCTGTAGCCGAAAAGCCTCCATCATGCAGATGCAGTCTGAAACTCTGAATTGATGATCAGCTTTGTACTACTCCTAGTTGGCCATCCATCCGGCTCTAACTCTCGCCGACGGCGGGCATGCTCCTGACGTCGTCCATGGCGACGCGCACGGTTCGGGAGGGATCGTCGCGGGGGAAGTTGCCGTTGTAGATCACATCGAGGAAGCCGTCGTCGTCCGCTGCGGCGGAGACGACGCGGGCGGCGAGCCAGAGCACGAGGCAGTGCCCCGTCGGCAGGACCCCGGCGCGCGTGCGCACCTTCACCGTCATGCCCTTCTTCACCCGGATCGACGGAGAGCGCGGCCGGGCCGCTGCGGAGGGCATCTTCGCGGATAGCTCCAAGGATCGGGATGGTGGTGGCGGGGCAGTGGACTTGTTGGGAACTCCGGCGGAAACCTTCATCTTGGACGCGGTCGGGATGAGCGCGGATCGGCGCGGCGGGGCGGTGCACCTCTTGGCAACCTGTCCCAGCGGCGCAGAGGCGGCGATCTCCTTGGCCACGGCGCCGTCTCCCATGGCCATGGCGGCAATCTGCTCCTTGGTGGCCACTGCCACTGGCGCGTGCTGCAGGATCGACGCAGGCGACGTCGCGACTCCGGCTTGCGGGCGTGACGTTGGCTTCTTGGTCGCCGGCTCGTCCGCGGACGAGTTGTGGATCGACGCGGAACTCTGCTTTGCAGGCGACTTCTTGGCGATCCCTCCTTTCGGCGCGGCGGCGAGGTTCCTGCGCCGGTGGAGCTCGCGGCGGATCGCGCAGCGCTCCGAGGAAAGGCGCTTCGCCATGAGAGCCGGCATGGCTTGGTCTTTTCCTCTTTGGTGGTGGGTGGGTGCGGAGGAGGAGTTGATCGGCGACAAGATTATACGGTGAAAAGAGGGGAGGCGCTATGCTATTTATCAAGCTAAGCTAGCACGAGGCGGTGGCGGTGGCGGGTGGGAGAGCTCGCCTCGGCGTCGGAGTGGGAAGGAAGCTTAGGAACTAAGCTGCAGGGTGACAGACAGAGACCGAATTGGCGGGGAAGACTAATTAATTATGAAATTTGGGTCCGACTGTCTGTAGATTTCGCTCATTCGCCGGATTAGCTGTGCTGCATGTAAATCTGGATCCGCCATAGTTACATCAAGTCTGCCATCACAATTCGTTCATCCACATCCACATCACCGAAATGCTTCCCGCAAAAACAAAAAAGTATGCTGCCATGGCCTTTATTTCTTCACTCATCCAAAAAAAGTGATTAATACAACGATATTTACACAACATGTACCATGGAACCTGAGTATATTTTCAGCCTAATTCGTTTTTTCTTTGGTCCTTGGTAAATTTATCTTTCAACGAAGGGTGGATTTTATTGACCCAAAATGAAGCACCGAGAGAATACAAACACAATAAGCACACCCAACCTTTACATAATTGAAATGCACGCAACCAAGAATAACACACACATACAAAAATACGTCAGGAAATAGCAAGGTTATACAAGATCAAAGCTATGCATAGGCGGAAAAAAATGATCAAACCCACGGTCGAGAAACTACAACAATGACCTTATTTGCACCGACCATGTCATGGCACCACGAGCATGACGATGTTCATCGACATCAACGCCTTCAGAAAGGGAGCGACACTCAAACGTCACCGTCACTCTATCCGACCACCGAAGACCAGATTTTAGGTTTTCACCCAACAGTCAGTCCGAACATATCCGAGCAATAATTTCAACAAGGTAACACGCAAAAACATCGTCATTGCCAGGTATAACAGGTTGGCGCAAACTTAGGCTTTCACCCTGGAGCTCGAGACGAGGTGCTCGAGTAGCATCACATCAAAGTCACTTAAATGTTGTTGCCGCCGCTTTTCCGCTATCCCAGCAGCTACATGTGATTAGACTACCGCCGCTGCATAACCATACCCTCCGTGTCAGACCGTTGTTTGTAGATTGCGTCTCACCGCTGAAGACAACCACTGAATCTGAAAAGAGGAACCATTATGAAGACCTTTCGGTGGCCACTGCAATCCGCGGTAAGGCCGCGGCCACAGGCCAAATGATCACCACAAGGACCAACACCAACGGCGGAGCACACCAACAGCGTCTACCACCTCGCTGAAAAGAGCTTTGCCCATGCCCGTCAACCGATGGGTTGAAATGGCCGGATCTAGGGCACGAAAGGCAGATCACCATCACCGATGCACGTCCTCTCGAAGCGCGGCCACTGCTAGACAAGGAGCACACCGGTCGCCAGAATGACGCCACGCCTCCCGACTGGAGAACTATGCCCGTCCCAATACCATGCCTTCACACAGACGCCTCGCAACCACGCCTCCGCCGAAAGCTCATGGTTGCCCCACCGACATTGTCCTTGGGAGCCTGAGGGCTTGCCCTCTGGCTCTCTCTAGCAGCAGCGAGGAAAGTGGAGGATGGCAAGGCCGACGGCGGCCATTGGCCTGGTCGCCACCCAAGTCACTCGTGAAGAGCGGCGCGGGGGCTCCATATTTTTCGGATGGGTCCTTGGTAAACTTATGACATCTTGACCCATGCCGCGTGAGTGTTGCTTCGGGTTTTTTCACGACTATCATCTTCTAAACATTGCCATGTTTGTATGTGCACATCTTCAGAGATAAGCTTCGTTTTTTAAGGGAAAACCTGCTCGGCACTTTATTATGAGTTAATAAGAATTACATCCTTTAAAACATGCGGTAAAAGAAAACTAGGGGGATCATCGTCCCAAGTAAACATCAGGTTTGAATCAAAAGCATGTCTTGCTAAGAAATGTGCCAAACCATTTACCTTCCTCGAACAATGCTGAAACTGAATTGAAGCAATACCATGGGCATACCGGAAGCAATCTGCTAAGATCGCAGAATATGGTGCCAAAATGTCAGCCTCGCCTCTACATGCCGAAATAATCTCCAAACAATCTGACTCTACCGTCACCCTGGAGCAACCCATTTGATTGACAGGTTGTAGACCTCGGCGAAGAGCCAACGCTTCTGCTGCAGTCGCGCTATCAGCATATGTGAACGGTTCTGCCACTCCCGCCACTGCTTCTCCTCGACAATTCCTAATGATCGCAGCAATTGCTCCGACGCTGTTTTCAAAGAACGAGGCGTCAGTGTTCAGTTTGTATGATCCTTGGCCTGTTTTTTCCCACGTAAACTTCAGTTTTGACCATTTGCCCCTTGCATGATTCTCTCCTTTCCCACCAGATATACCATGCTGCCACAGCCAGTGTTTCATGTAGTCCCAATTGGCCAAGCACCGGCGAAGAACCACGTGGTCTTCGCAGTAGTTCTTCTAGAATGACAGAACCGGAGCGATCCACTGTAAGGGCATGTTTAACAACATCATCCAAGCCAAGTGCATGCCATACTGACATCGCTCTAGGGCAGCTGAAAATCAGGTGCTTAATGTCTTCCAGACCAGACTTGCACACGGGACAAAGGGGTGAAACCTTGATATGTTTGCGAGCTAAGACTACCATACCAAGGATTAAACCATGAAGCGCCCGCCAAATAAATATCTTCACTTTACTCGGTATCTCCAGTTTTCAAACCGTTTCCCAAACCGGATTAATATAGATAAGCTTCGTTTTGTTTACTTCGTATCGATTGTATTTTAAAGATGCCACGAGTACATACCTCAACGCGGGCCATACATTAACTGTACAAGAGCGATGATCGATGAGCCCAAATTTAACAGTTTGGTCAAAATTGCAAGGTAGACAAAAAGAATAGAGCCTATATTTCACGCTCTGATCATCTCAACTCCTCTATACTCGTCCAAAGTAAAAGTAGAGGGCCAAAACTCTGCAGCTCCAGCAATCATATCTATGATCCAAATCGCGACGATAAAAGGAACCACACAACCCACAACGGAGATATGACGATGAGATACGCCTGCAGGTTGATCAAGGACTCTTATGATGGTCCACAATAAAACTGATGACACCAACCAGAGTGGATGCAAAATACTACTACTACTCACCAAGCAGAATGTGACCGGCTCACTTGCTATACCTCTGCTGTATATGTTGGATCTCATTGCATCTTGGAGATACAATTGGACCTGCAAATGTAAATGTAAATATAACGAGTGAATGTTTCCAGATCATACTGTAGCAAGTGCACAACACGAATGTCTAGCTCGTAACCTACATACAGTTCTAGAACTACAACCGATGAACTGGAGACAAAACGTATTCCAGATATATTCCTTTCAACGTCGAGTAGACAAAATTTTATCAACTATAAATTACCACTGTAAGTACAATTTCTACAGAATGAAGAGGCCTCCATTCATAACACTAAAATCATGTTAGTATCTACATTTTCAGGTGGGAATGCTTGATCCTTTCTCAGGTTATCATGTTTTGTCCCTTGTAAGAAAAGGTCATGCCCTATATTATCAAAAGAACAATTACAATCCCCTTTGAGTTGACAAATACATTTCTTTTGGCTGGACATGCCGCTTCTCATTCTCGCTGGAGATGAGATTCAGGCCAGCCTGAACCTTTTGATGGACAAGACAATGCCTTGTCATCCTCCTGAACAGAAGTGATAAAAGCTCACTGATGCCAACATGCAGGAAATCCTCATGTACTGGAAAGAAGAGCCCCTGAAATGGGCAGTGATCGTCCTGTGGCAGCCGATGCATCACCGGAAGACACAACACAGAAAGAAAGGCCAAGCCCAGAGGCTAACAAGTAGGCCTCCAGTGAAGGAGGTTGAGATGGCTGGCGGCGGCCACTGCACACTATGTTTGCCAGCTAAGACCCCCTTCACACCAACGCAGAAGAAGCACAAGGAAAATATCGCCAGTGCAAGAACGGGAAACTGGTGCCATACAGAGGAATCGAAACCATGCAGCAGATCCAAAGAGGCCTGATTCAACACTACAAATCCAGCACCACCCTGGTGCCACTAGGAGAGGACGAAGAGCAGACCGGGGCAAGGGAAAGAAGGTGAGGGAGCAGTATCAGGGGGACACCAGATATGCCTCAGAGAAGTATGAAGATCTAAAGGGATCTCTTCCTATTCCTCCCTGGAACATGTCTGCTTCAACTCCATCTTCAGAGATCCAGAGGGGAGAGCAGGGAGGAGCCACTCCGGATCTCGGCACCGCTTTATTGGTTGCCTACCATGCCACCACTGGAAATAAGGAGGAGCAAGGCCACAAGCTTTATCTTCAGTCGTTTAAGTCCTTCCACAACTGATAATAAATAACCAGGGCATAATAAAGATCACAAACTATGAAACACGGCTACGATTTATGGTGAAATATCAATGCAGAACCATGCAAAACAGAAAGGATATTGTAGGTGGCTCAAGGTCTATAGAATGTGAACACAGTAGAGTAGCATAAGCTGGGCAGCTGAATGGTTCATTGCTGTTCTTTTATTGGTAGAGCACAGGCAACCAAAAGATGAAACCACTATTCTATTAGCAAAAATATGGTCATCCAAGATTTGAAATAAGAAATATAATTAGAACAGGCCGGTAAAAATTAGCTAAACATATAAAGGCAAATGTATAGAACTCAGGTAAAGAAAAGCACAAACATACAGTGGTTGCTTTTAAAGAGTAAAAAAAATGGCACCTTATAGTGAATTTGTTGTGCTGATGAAATGGATATCTTGAATTGCTTATAAGGAAGAGAAATGCACGATCTTGAGATGGATCCACCCAAGAAGAAGGCATTAGGCACATCAACATCAGGAGAGCACTGGTACTGTATCGCTTTGTGGAACTTGGAAGCCTAGAAAAAAATAAACATATTTCAAAAGCAATGGCACACAACTATTTTGGAAGAAGAACTAGTTACTGCTAGCCCTGCAGTACTACTAGAGTGGTAACAGTAAGTGTTATGTAACTACGTGAGTTAAAAAAAAACTTTACGAGTGCATACCCTGATGCTCAAGGTTATCCAACAATTTGATATGTTTTATCTTAGAGGTATGTTGTCTATCTTCGATGCACACAGGTGAGCACATGAATTTTGTACGTCATGCTTATTAATATTAACAAAGCACATGGATAAATATTCAGCGAGCACATATATAGTTTCACAAAGATGACAAATTAGTCAACTAGGCACCTTATGGTAGCATCTCTTCATTACTTGTATGAAACTCTTGCAGTGTTTATAAGTATGAGAAATACAGGTCCTTGTGTGCGATACCCCCGCAAGAAACATGCCATGTAGATCAACATTCCTGACATACTGCACAATGAAACGTCAAAAAACAGCAGAGAGAAATTAGAATGGAAACGAGGTCTTTTCTATATATCAGTACATATGATACATATTCTCAGTGCATCTTTTCTTCTTTGACCTATTCAATGCTATTTACAGCATATCATGAACTATTGGACGCAATTTGTGGATTTTGGGGCAGCAGCTCCTGAAGGCGGTGTAGGCAGGTCCACTGGAAGCTGGAGCAGCGGTACTGACAATGCGTTGGGGAGTTTTGGACAGCACAATGGAGGTGGGGTGTTGTAGCAGCCGTCTTGGCTAGAATGGATTAGGTCTCCGTCCCTCCCAAGGTGGACCTGACTTCTCCCTGTGGGGTGGCGATGCTGTTTTGGTTGTAGGGATCATTGGGCATTGTGCTCCTCCTCGAGCCTGTTGAGGCCTCAGTCACCATCGCTGTGTGGGTCATGCTAGATCTGGCCTACTCGGTGAGTGTGTCTAGTCGTGCTGAGCATGTGTAGTCGTCTCAGCTCCGCGAGGGTGTTCTTAATCATGGTGCTTGCCAGTATCCCCGGTCTTCTGTTTGTTTACTCTGGTGGTCGCAAGGCTTGGTGTCCCTTGTGGCCCTGTAGTGTTCTGTTTGGTGGTGAATCCATCGTTTGTGCTCACCGTGTTTTTTGAAACAGTTGACAACGTTCAACAAAATACATGTATTCTTTTCACAATTTACTCTTCAAAGAAATTGGTTCACACTTAAAAGTATCAAAACATTTAACAAGATTCAAGAAAATATTGCAACAAAAGCATGAAATTCAGCAAAGTAAACATAGTATACTACTACAATACATATAGATTGGAGTTGAGCTCAGCAGCTGCTGAGCACAAATGGAGGCAATAGTGTGTGATAATAATACTATTTTATACAAACTGCAGAAGTACCTTCAGAAGTATGTCCTTTCCAGACCACTTGTAGGCACCCTCAGAGAACCTCCTTTTATGAACTTTCGAAGTCATCATCTGCGTTCATTTCACTCAAGAATGAACAGTTTACAAAACATATATGGCAGGAGAAAAAACAAATCATGAATACCTTTGTCACCACAAATGCTTGTTCAAATTGCCGTATCTGGATCCATTGCTCTGTAATTATACTCTCAATCTGATTCAAAACATAACAAAAATAGAACATTGTCAAATTCACTTCCATGATTTAAACAAGTCTAGACTCTAGTACCATACATAAAAAAAGAGGTGATCGATCATGTGGATTAATGTATTTTCCATTACAATGTATATCAGTTCATCAAATAAGTCTGGAACTCATACTGTAGAAGGTAGATCAACCCAACCACACTTGTTTTTGCCCTTCAAGTAATAATCACAATCATCTAACTGACAAAGATCATTTTCACATTCCTCTCACTGCCTCTGAGCATAACTGCTCCAGGAGAATGTGAACTGTGGGAGTGGCGGTCATAGACTGCTGGTAACATTAGAAGGACAAACAGTGCATGCATTTTCCCGAGACAAATACAAAGCGACAGTACTGATTATTGAAATGGTCAAGGAAGAGGCAACAGATTGTAGCGATGCAGGGTAGGAAGGGGCCATTGTTTGCATGCACATTTTCCGCGTAAATGCCCATTATAGTTTTCAATCTCCTATTTAACAATATGAGAAGGCACACAACATGGTCTTGCAAAAACAAGTTCTGTAGTTATCCAAGTAGCCCTCTCTTCATTATAGCACATAGCATCTTCTTACAGCTACAAATTAACACTCCAGTTTGCTTAGAAAGCATTGCTCCAGAAAGTGGCAAAATATAAACTAAAAGTGGTCAACAGAAGAACATCAGTCAGGGCATACCTTTTTGACTTCCGAACTCAGGAACTCTACCCTTTTCTCAGCATCAATTGCCAGTGATTCTATGGTGTATGCAATGTTGTTTATCTTTCTGACCTCTTGCTGCAGGATTTGCGCCTGTAGAGCATACAAGCCATGAGCTGAATGAAGAATTTTCCCACATAAGTTCAGTGCAACTGCCTTCTTATATATTTTATTAGTATAAAACATTATGCTGAACATGTGTATATGATGTTGGACAGATTTTTAAAATGGAAGGCAGAACAGATGCACAAAGATTTACTGTAACAACCTTCTCCCTGTGGGAACAGACACCTCTCCTAGTTCCCATCAATTTTTAAACCCGGGCCTTTGTAGAGAGAGCGCGAGAGGTACCTCATCCTCCATTATATATATGTTGCTTTCAGAGTAAGATTCTTCATTCCTTAAAAGCTGGTTGTCAGTTTCCATTGCCTCAGTGGGTTTGTTTCCCTCCTCCAAAGTGTAGGCTTTACTCCTCGAAGTTTTTGTGTTTTCCTCCAAAATAGATTCTGGAGATACAAATATATTTTGTAAAGATTCTGAGTTCTATACTTAATCAGTGAAAATGCACAAAGACTATTGGGTCAATTAGTAGCAAAGAGCTTCAGGTGCAAATACATTATCTTCTTTAGTACAACTTGGAGGCTCTCTCAAATATAATTAGAAAATAAAAAGTCAAAAGATGCATAATTCGTAAACCACAGTAGAGTTTTGATATGATATATCAACCTGCCAGGTTTGACTAAGAGGGTGAATGACTAAAAACTACTCCCTCTGTTCCTAAATATATGACGTTTCATATATTTATGACGTTTCATGTATTTAGGAATGGAGGGAGTAGGTTGATTTTTGTTTGCGCACCATAAATCATAATCAATTTAATTGTGAAATATTTAATAATCACCACTATAAGCTGAAAGTGAAAGAAGCATCTCTGCCTCGACCACAGGAATCGTTCAAGGTTCATGACGAAACCTACGCGCCACAAGACTTCCCAGGAACTTGAATCTGAAGCGTAAATATACAGTTTGAATACCAATGGCCAATCTACAACTAATTCAAAAATCCCTCACACACAGAACTCTGACTTCTAAATCAGATGTCAAATTTCCTTTTTCTGAATCTTGAATCCGTATTGCACATATACGACACCAGTATGGAACAATTCAGAATTTAGGAGCGCATCAGAACTTGCTTCCACATTTGAAATCTATATGAGTTCGAGTCGTGTCTCTCAAAACCGAAACTATATTCTTAAAATGTTTCAGTTGGAAAATCGCAAAACTGAGAAATTCACGAAATTCAGTGGTGCGACCATGCCAATGTCCTCCGTGTCTGTCAGGCGATTTCTTACAAACGTACGAACTACATTTCTCAAATCAGGCTCTCACGCTGGCGTACAGCGACAATGTGTGCAAGGGACAGCGCGATTTAAACTGTCCTGCTACTCTGAAATGGCCCCCAAATTGCATTAGTGACAGGGAGAGAGTGGCTCACCTAGCCGCGCGAGCTTGAGCCTGAGCTCGCTGATCTCCGACCGGAGGGCCTCGGCGTCGGGGGCGGAGCTGGATCCCGCGTCGGGCATGGCGCATGTGACGGTGAGGAGCGCCGCAACGGTCAACAGCGCCGCGGCGGAGCGGCGGGCCGGGGCGACGGGTGGGAAGGTGGGGAGGCGGAGGCCGAAGGAAAGCGAGAGGAGGCGGAGGGGGAGGAGGAGTAACGCCGCCGTGACGAGGGGGCCTGCCCCGGCGGCGGCGGCGGCGGCGGACATAGCTAGGGTTTTACTCCGGCTTTGCGCTGTGCGCTCCGGTGTCCGCGGTGGCGGCTGGTTTGACTTTCTTTAGATTGCGGACATTGACTTGTGTGCTGCTTATATATATCCTAATAAAAGAAAAAGGAAAGGAAATGTGTTTTTTAGGCATGTACATCAGTCTAAACAGGTTCCGTCTGTAGCCCCTGTCCATGTCAGATATAGTCTCTGTAATTAGTTATTGCAGACAGCTTTTACAATGAATCGTCTATTTAGTTGTTTGTATCACTGCTAAAATCATGGAGTGGTTGGACAGATTCTGAAAGGAAAAACTGCTCGATGCAGACACCCTTTCGTACAACGGAATGATGCACGTCGCTAGGCAGCAAGTTTTGTGCGATTAGACGATCGGTAATTGTACAGACGGATAGTTTCTCTCTCCTCTTTCTTTTTCCACCACGTAATCAAATGTCCTACGTGTACTTGCTTACAGACAGCTGAGTCAACCTCATTGTACATACCCTTATCAAAATTATGTCGTTTGATCCTCCCTCCATTTCTAAATATGAAAAGATAGCTGCATTCCAGATTAATCAAAATTATGCGTCTGTCTTGGTGTCTTAAGTCAAAACAGTAAGTTTGACCAAATTTTAAAATCTAATAAATCTTTTTTTGTTTGTTTTGAGTTTGCTTACCACGTACACCATGTAGTGAAATCTATGAAACCTTTGATCCTTCTACTAGTGCCTCAACTCATCAATCCGCCGAGTTTTGATCGCTATACTTTAAAGATGGTCAACATTTGTGTTGTTTGGTGTGTGGCGGCATTGCCCCACTATATGTATAATGTTCTTCCCACCCTATCCTTGTCTCATCAGTGTCTTTCTCGACGGCGGAGGGCATGTAGAGTTGTGTCTCTGAGGATCTTCCAAGATATGATTGGTTTAAGTTTTCGATGGATCCGCCTGAATTTGGTCGGCTTTTCTGATCTGCAAATTTTCTACAGGCTCTTATCGATATGTTTTCTCCAATGATTTTCTTCGGAGATCGCAGTCATCGGCATCTCCTGGTCTACATCGATGACTTCCCGTTCATTGGTTGTAAAAGCTCTTAGATTTGAAAAGGTGTGATGTGCCAAAGCAGAGGTGAGGGGCAGCATCTAGCTATGCTCACGGCACAATGTCAGTGGATGTGGGAGGAAGAAGCAAACCAACATGTGGTTGGATGATTAGAGGGACAGTGGTATCCCCAGCCCACCAGGGTTCAAGCCCTGGTGCTTGCATTATTCCTGGATTTATTTCAGGATTTTCGGCGATGCGCTTTCAGTGGGATGAGACGTTCCCGTCGATGACGAGGCGCCTATGGTGACTTCGTAAATCTCAAGATGATATACCGGCTCAGTCTCTCGGAGGTGCTCATAGGGGTAGGGTGTGCGTGTGTGCGTTCATAGGGGTGAGTGTATGCGCGTATGTATGAACGCTTGCGTCTGAACTGTGTTCAAAAAAAGGATGTGGGAGGAAGAAGACTTCAAGACCCCCAATATTTGAATGTAATTTTATCTTTTAATATGCGTGTATTCGTAAGGACTTGTGATACTTAATTTATGGCCTTAATCCTTTTCACACAAAAAAATGTTGATCCACATAAAAGAAAGAATGAAGAATGACTTGAAACTTAGAATGAATAATTGCAGTTGGGGATTATATTAATCAACGGCCACCACTTTTTGCATTTTCTCATGAATGTGATCTAGAGAAATGTGAAAAAAAGTGTTAACATTGACAAATGCCCATAATTTCTTAAGGTTTTTCATGGGATTTTTCAAGGGTTTTCAATTGTACACATCCATAGACCAAAAGGATGTAGTTTTAAAAATAATATCAAAGTGATTTTGTTAGCCAGACAAAACAGCTACACAATATTAAAGGTTGTAAAATTTGATGGTATGCACTATGAATTACCTATGTGCTAATTATTATTTTTGGAATGAAGTTATGCGCAAAAACACACTCTACTCATTTCTAGCCGTATTTGCGTTGCTCGCGTGCATTGTCTTGGACACGGCACCCACTATCGATGAGAGCGTAAAGGAGGTTAACAGGTGACATAAGTGGGTACATATTGTGTTAAAAAAGAGGGTGTGGACCTACGAGGCCTTGAGCCATACTTTTTGAAATATTCAAATTCGATTCTTTTCTCTCCCATTGCAAACGTATATAAAAGGACTAAAATTCAAAAGATTAGGCAAGCGCATATATATACTGCCATATGCCAGGGGATAACTAATGTCTTGAACAGCAAGGAACTAGTAATCCCTCAGATGAACGATACAGTACTTAGGGGTACGTGTACCGGTGTACGTACGTTAAGCCTTGGCAATCTGTTGAGGCTGGATCCGGTGACGAGCACGGAGCACCCACCCCCATTGGCAATGGAACTGAGCACGGCGCCGGTGGTGGACGCGCGGTTCTGATCGCCCGACGCCACGGCGTTCACCGTGGCCAGGACGCCCGGCCGCTGGTCGCGGCGCGACTTGACCGTCATGGACGCCGGCGACGCGGCGGTGATGCACGCGGAGGCGTCAGGCTTCGGCTTCCACCGCCACTCCCTCCTGCTGGACGCCGCGTCGCGCTGCCCCGTGCTCACCGTGAAGCACAGGCCGTCCCTGTTCGCGCCCGGCCGGAGGTGGGACGCGTTCAGGAGGCGCAGCACGAGCCCGACGGACCTGCTGTTCGCCGCCGTCGCGATGCCTGCGCTGTTTGGCCGGGGCGACGTCCACGTGCACCTTGGCCGCGGCGGCCCCAGCGAGAGGCACCCCGACTTCGCCGTCGTCCGACGCGGACACTACGGGCGCGAGTCCACGAGTCCACCGTGTCCCACGCTGGCGCCACCGTAGCTCGGGTTAACCGGAAGCCGGGACTTATCACGGGAACTTTTTTTTTCCGAGAATCACTTGTCACGGGAACTACTTCCGTGACTAGCGTGGAGCAAGGTCCAGCCCACCACGACCGACCCAGGAGAAGCACCAGGCCCAATACGCGCGTCCAAGGCCCAGAGTGGAACCAGTGAGCTACATAAAGTGCAGCGAGTGTGGTGTGTGAGTTATCATTGGATCACTAAACAGAACGGCATTGATGGGCGATGTACCTCTCCTCCCACCCCAGGCTCTCCTCCTCGACCCCCTTTCTTGCGGAGAAACCCTAGATACAAATTGTGCCTGTAATCTGGTGAATCGAGAGTAGATCGAGTGGAACTCCTCGATCCGTGCCATCTGGTAATCAGAGCCTACAAAATCCCCCAAAATTTTCTCTCCGCCGCGTGGATCTGGCGCCAACGCGCTATCGTAGCCTACAACAAGTGATGACGGATTTGGATCTTCAGAAGAAGATGGAGGAAGCGGCTGCGGAGCGCAACAACATCGTCAAGGCCCTACTCGGGATCCAGAAGAGCCTGGATCAGATCGCTCCGGCGGTGGCGAAGATGGAGCCGGCGCTGGCCTCGCTCGAGCCGGTGGTCCAAGATCTCGCGGCCTGGCGCCCGGCGTGGACACCGTCATGGGTCAGCTGCAGGCGGATCCGGGCGACATTCGCGCCCAGTTGGAGAAGATCGCGCTCCACACCAGTACTACCGACAAGGTCGACCAGTCCTCGGCGCCGGCAACGGCGGACGCGCCCTGGCTCGGGGCAAACCATAGTGGCGACGACCACGGGCCCGCTGGCCACCGCAGGACACCTCAGACTCGGGCATTGGTCGGGGGAGGGCCTCTCCTCCCCGCACCGGTCCCGGACAATGGCACGTCGCGTCCACCTTCCCGTACACCCTTTCCCACTGTCCCAATTCCTCCACCTACCCCGTTTGACTTCGTTGGTAGTAGTGCTATGGTCGCGAGCGGTTCCCGCAGTCTCAACAAGCATGTGGATTGCCCGGATTTTGATGGTGAAAATCCGACGGGGTGGAAAATTAGGTGTGAGGCGTACTTCTGTGTGTGTGGGATCGACTCACAAGTGTGGGTGGATACGGCTATTGTGCACTTCACCGGAGCGGCGGCTCTGTGGTTGGAATGGTCCCAAATTCATCTTAGGAGTCCTACTGGGAGAGCTTCTGTGCTTCTGTGTTAGAGAAGTTTGGGCGGTCTGAGTTCCAACATCTGGTGCGCCATTTCTCTTGGCTCAAGCAAACTGGTTATGTCCTGGAGTATGCAGAATAGTTTAACGTGGCTATGCATAGCCTTCTCAATCACCATAGCTCATGGGATCCTTTATTTTTTACCACACATTTCGTAGATGGACTTACTCATGAGATTAAGGTTGCTATTATGTTACACCACCCACAAGACATGGAAACTGCTGTGTCTCTCGCTGAATTGCAGGAGGCGGTTGTTGAGATGGTGCGACAGGAACAAGAGCTGACGACATCGTACCGCGCACCCCCGTCTAGTGCAAAAGGGGGGCGATACACGGCGCGCGCACCCCCAACACTTCCTCTGGCTCCTACCACGGCATCAAGCGTGGGAAGAACCGGGAGCACTCTGCCATCTCCCACCCCCTTGGAGACGCGTCGGGGGTTGGACATCGCCAAGTCTGCTTCCTCTACAACTATGGTTGACGACAAGCTCAAGGCACTACGGGTGTTCCGGAAGGCAAAAGGCTTATGTTTCACATGTGGGGAACGATGGGGTCCCGGCCATGTGTGTGCCGCAACAGTCCAGTTGCACGTTGTGGAGGAGCTGGTGGGTATGTTGTCGCCACCAACATCACCGGATCCCTCCCCAACTCAGGTGGAGAGCTTGGAGGATGATCTGTGTCTGATGTCGGCGGCAGCTGGCAATGGTATTGAGGCCCCGCGTGCCTTCCGACTGACGGCCACGATGGGCAGCAGGTTGCTGGTGATGTTAGTAGATTCAGGCAGCTCCCACAGTTTTGTGAACTCAGAGGTGGCTCAAGAATGGGAAGGAATTCAACCAATGATCAAACCCTTGAAGGTGAAAAGTGGCAGATGGAGCAGTCACAGTCTGTGATAAGGAAATGCCTGTATGTGAATATCAAATCCAAGGGGTGCAGTTCAGATCGACCTTCAAACTGTTTCCTTTGGGCTGCTACGACATCATCCTAGGGATGGATTGGTTAGAATCTCGTGGACTGATGACAGTTAATTGGACTGCTAAACACATGTTGTTCCAGCATAAAGGGGTTCCGGTGCATCTACAGGGTGTCGCTCGCGCGGAAGGTCACTGCTGCGCGATATCTTCAGCCCAACTCAACCTTCTGCAGACCAGGACATCGATCATGCATGCCTTATTAGTGGCAGAAGTGAAACCAGACGTTGAATCAGTAGCCGTACCCGAGCCAATCCAAGTGTTGTTGGCAGAGTTTCAAGATTTATTTGCTGAGCCCTCAGGACTACCACCCCAGCGAGAGTTTGGCCATTCCATTGAACTGATTCCCGGTGCGCAACCGGTCAGCCGTCGGCCATACCACTACAACCCTGCTCAAAAGGACGAAATTGAGGCGCAAGTCTTGGAAATGTTGAGACAAGGCATTATCCAGTGTAGCCGAAGCCCTTTTTCCTCTCCGGTGCTTCTGGTTCAGAAAAAGGATGGCGAGTGGAGGTTTTGCATTGACTATCGCCACCTCAATGCGATCACGGTAAAGACCAAGTATCCAATTCCGATCATTGAAGAGTTGCTGGATGAACTACATGGTTCGACCATTTTCACTAGTCTGGATTTGCGCTCCGGCTATCATCAACTTCGGATGCGTCCTGAGGGCGAGCACAAGACAACGGTCCAGACTCATCACAGGCACTTTGAGTTTAAGGTCATGTCGTATGGGGTGACTGGAGGTCCGTTCACATTTCATTCCGGGATGCACATCGTGCTGGGACCTCTAATCCGCAAGGGTGTCTTAGTGTTTATTGACAATATTCTGGTACACAGCAAAACAGTGGAAGAACATGTGCAGCTGCTACGGGAGGTGTTCCAACGTTTATCACAGTACTCTCTGAAGCTAAAACTAAAGAAATGTGCCTTTGGGCAACCAGAACTTCGCTACTTGGGACATGTGGTCAGCGCAAAAGGGGTGAGCACGGACCCCAAGAACATCGAGAAGGTTCAAGCATGGCGGCAACCATCTTCCGTTAAGGAGTTGAGGCAGTTCCTTGGCCTGGCAGGGTATTATCGTAGATTCATCAAGAACTACGGGGTGATCAGCCGCTCATTAACTGCTCTACTCCGAAAAGGGGTGCCATATGTGTGGACAGAAACATGTGAGCAAGCGTTCCAAACACTGAAAACAGCCTTAATGTCTGCACCGGTGCTTGCCTTGCCAGACTTCAGCCAACCCTTTGTAGTGGAGACGGATGCGTCGGATGTTGGTATTGGGGCAGTGCTCATGCAGAAATAACACTCAATTGCCTTCCTCAGTCAAGCACTGGGTCCGCGCCAGCGCGCCCTGTCAACTTATGAGAAAGAATGCTTGGCGATTTTGCTTGCAGTAGACAAGTGGCGCTCTTACCTTCTTCTCTCGGAGTTCACTGTCCGTACGGATCACCGGAGTCTAGCATGCTTAGATGAGCAAAAACTGACGACCCCCTGGCAGCATAAGGCGCTCACAAAATTGCTCGGCCTTCAGTACAAGATTGAGTACAGAAAAGGGGCTACCAATCTAGCCGCTGATGCCTTGTCTCGCCAACCGGTTGCAACCATTCGAGCCATCTCTATGTGTGTGCCAACCTGGCTCAAGACAGTCAAGCAAGATTACCTATCTGATCCCGATTGTGCAGACAAGTTGACACGTGCAGCGGCAGGCACGGCTCTCACGGGGCCATTTCAAGTCACTGGGGGGCTGATTAGGTATAAAGGACGCGTGTGGCTCGGCAATAACACTACATCACACCAGCAGGTCTTGCAGGAGCTGCACGCTGGTCCCATGGGGGGCCATTCCGGGGTTCAAGCCACTTACAGCAGGATTGTTCAATGTTTTGCGTGGCCAAAAATGAAGCAAACTGTCAAAAGATTCATCGCTTGCTGTGCAGTGTGCCTTCAAGCCAAACCCGAACATGTGAAGTACCCAAGGTTGCTGCAGCCGCTTCCAGTTCTAGAGCATGCGTGGGAAATGGTTACCCTGGACTTTGTGGAAGGATTGTCCACCTCCAAAGGGTTCAACTCCATCCTAGTGGTGGTCGATAAACTCACCTGGTACGCCCATTTCATCCCATTGCGCCATCTGTTCTCGGCTTTACAAGTAGCAAAGGCATACATGGAGAATGTATTCAAACTGCATGGGCCACCAGACAAGATGGTGTCAGACCGTGATCGAATCTTCACTAGCAAGGTATGGAAGGAACTCTGTCGTTTGACCCACACAACCCTCAACATCTCTTCTGCTCGGCACCCGCAAACAGATGGCACCACCGAGAGTCAATCAGTGCATGGAGTTGTACCTCCGGTGCTTTGTTCACAACTGTCCCGGCAAGTGGGCGGAATGGCTAGCGCTTGCGGAGTTTTGGTATAACACCTCTTATCATTCCACCTTGAAGTCTTCTCCGTTTGAGGTGCTATATGGGCACAAGCCCCATTTCTTTGGCATCACCAATGTGGCAGAGGACTTGATTACTGATCTAGCAACATGGACCAAAGATAGAGCTGCTGTCATGGCCTCTCTGAAGCAGCACCTACACCGAGCACGCCAAGTTATGAAGAGCAAAGCAAACCGGAGGCGATCTGATCGTGTGTTCAATGTTGGGGACTGGGTGTACCTCAGGCTCCAACCATACGCCCAATCATCGGTGGCGGCACGGGCTAACCACAAGTTGTCCTTTCGCTATTTTGGTCCATTTCAGGTCATTAGACGAGTGGGCGAGGTGGCATATCGCTTGAAGCTGCCGGAACAAACAAAAATTCATCCAGTCATACATGTCTCGCAACTCCGAGCTGGTGTTCCTCCGTCAACACCGGTTATGCCCGAGCTTCCTGTGCTGGACGAGGACCTACTTCCAGTACAAGTTTCGGAGGCGATTCTGCAGCACCGTTCTCTCCAGCGTGGCTGTCGCCAAGTGTCGTAGGTACTGGTCCATCGGTCGGGGTTTCCGATCTCCTTGGCAACCTGGGAAGATGAAGTACCACTCCGCTCACGGTTCCCTCGAGCATTGGCTTGGGGACAAGCCAAGGATAAAGGGGGGAGGAATGTCACGGGAACTACTTCCGTGACTAGCCTGGAGCAAGGTCTAGCCCAGCACGATCGACCCAGGAGAAGCACCAGGCCCAATACGCGCGTCCAAGGCCCAGAGTGGACCCCGTGAGCTACATAAAGTGCAATGAGTGTGGTGTGTGAGTTATCGTTGGATCACTAAATAGAACGGCGCCGATGGGCAATGTATCTCTCCTCCCACCCTAGGATCTCCTCCTTGATCCCCTTTCTTACTGAGAAACCCTAGATACAAATTGTGCCTGTAATCTGGTGAATCAAGAGTAGATCGAGTGGTTGAACTCCTAGATCTGTGACAGGACTGTTCCAGCCGCTGGAGTACGATGTTCGTGTTAACGCATGCGTCGACCATGCTTTCGTCCTGGCGCTCGCCGTGATCCTGGAGGAGATACATCTCGACGACACGAGACAATAGTGGTCCAATCAGCTAAGTTGGATAAACCTAAGGGTATAGTTCCGTCTTGTTTGCGTTACCTAGAGTATAGCAACACTAGTAAAAAACAGGGCTTTGGTCCAGGCCGAGGTGGCCCATTAGTCCCGGTTCAGTCCAGAACTGGGACCCATGGGGCCATCTGTCCCGGTTCGTGAGGCCAGGGGCCTGCCGGGCTTCGTGGGGGCATTGGTCCCGGTTCGTCATGCCTCTTTGGTCCCGGTTCGTCATGCCTCTTTGGTCCCGGTTGGTGGGACGAACCGGGACCAATGGGCCTCGCTCTTGGCCCACCACCATTGGTCCTGGTTGGTGGCTTGAACCGGGACCAAAGGCTTCCCTTTGGTATCGGTTCATGCCACGAACCGGGACCAATGAGGTGCCTATATATACCCACTCGCCGGCGAGCAGAGCACTCCACACTGCTCTGTTTTTTCTGGCCGGCGAGGGGAGAGCTTTGTGGTGCTCTAGCTCACCTCCTATGCACATGAGGTGTTCGATGAAATGCCCGAGCCACACTAGTTAAGCTTTCTCCTCTTGAAGCTCGACCTCAAAGCTCCATTTTCCTCGAGATTTGTCTAGGTTTAGCGGCCTGTCACGTCCCACTCCCGTCTTCACCGCCGTGGATCGCCCGCATCGATCTCGTCACCGGCACCACCGTGGTGAGCCTCTTGTTCTTATCTTCTTTCTGAAAGAAAAAAATTCTTACTTTAGCTAGATAGATACTTGTCTAATTTTCTTACTTTTATTATTGCTTGTTATTATATAGTGCGATGGTTTTGGTATCCGCCCCCGTCGGCCCTCGTCCTGGCTATGATTCGGATGTGGTATATATTATCTTTTATAACTATTTGGTTCATTTATTGTTTATGACAATTATGCCGACCAACGTGACATAGATTTTATTTATCTAGGAGGTAGTTGAACCGGAAATTCCAACCGACCCTATTGTCGAGAGGTTAAATTTAGTTGAAGAAGAAAACAATTACTTGAAGGAAAAAATAAAAAAATTGAGGAGGAGAAGATGATATTGGAGTTGCATGTTGCGGATGTCGTTGATGATCACAAGATCAAGATGGATGCAATGCGGTTGAAGATGAGAAAGATTAGAAAATATGCCATTCATACCGAAGCTTGGTATCATTATGTCATTGGATCAATTGTTATCTTGGTTGCGATTATGATCGCATTGAAATGTTTTACATAGTTTCAATGTATGGTTTAATTAATTAGATGCTCCGGAGAGTTATATGTTGTTAGATGAGAACTATGTATGTACTTTGGTTTTAATGTGATGATGAACTTCTATTAATTTGGTCACTTAATTATCTATTCATGATGTTCTGTAATTGTTTTTGACACACTTAATTATATATAATGCACGTAGATGAACCGGCAATGGATGTACGGTGGCAGACACACCTTCGAGTACATTAAGGGCGTGCATGATTTTCTCGAAGTGGCTGAGGCAAACAAGCAGAATGGTTTTATGTGTTGTCCATGCCCTAAATGTGGGAATACGAAGTCTTACTCTGACCGGAAAATCCTTCACACCCACCTGCTTTACAATGGTTTCATGCCACACTATAATGTTTGGACGAGGCACAGAGAAATAGGGGTTATGATGGAAGACGGTGAAGAAGAAGAGGACGATGACAACTATGTGCCCCCGAATACAGTGATGCTGCTACGGGGGAAGCTGCTGAAGATCAAGAGGAACCAGATGATGTGCCCAATGATGCTGCAACGGGGGAAGCTGCTGAAGATCATGAGGAACCAGACGATGTGCCCGATGATGATGATCTCCGCCGGGTCATTGTCGATGCAAGGACGCAATGCGAAAGTCAAAAGGAGAAGCTGAAGTTCGATCGCATGTTAGAGGATCACAAAAAAGGGCTGTACCCCAACTACGAAGATGGCAACACAAAGCTCGGTACCGTACTGGAATTGCTGCAGTGGAAGGCAGAGAATGCTGTGCCTGACACAGGATTTGAGAAGCTACTGAAAATATTGAAGAAGAAGCTTCCAAAGGATAACGAATTGCCCGACAGTACATACGCAACAAAGAAGGTCGTATGCCCTCTAGGATTGGAGGTGCAGAAGATACATGCATGCCCTAATGACTGCATCCTCTACCGCGGTGCGTACAAGGATCTGAACGCATGCCCGGTATGCGGTGCATTGCGGTATAAGATCAGACGAGATGACCCTGGTGATGTTGACAGCGAGCCCCCCAGGAAGAGAGTTCCTGCGAAGGTGATGTGGTATGCTCCTATAATACCACAGTTGAAATGTCTGTTCAGAAACGAACAACATGCCAAGTTGATGCGATGGCACAGTGAGGACCATAAGAAAGACGGGAAGTTGAGAGCACCCGCTGACGGGTCGCGGTGGAGAAAAATCGAGAGAAAGTATTGGCAT
Organism: Triticum urartu; assembly: GCF_003073215.2. Taxonomy (NCBI): domain Eukaryota; kingdom Viridiplantae; phylum Streptophyta; class Magnoliopsida; order Poales; family Poaceae; genus Triticum; species Triticum urartu. The sequence continues at coordinate 602,716,431 of NC_053026.1, read as the reverse complement.
GAGTTTGCAAGTGACCCAAGGAACGTATGGTTTGGTTTAAGCGCAGATGGCATTAATCCTTTCGGGGAGCAGAGCAGCAATCACAACACCTGGCCCGTGACTCTATGTATGTATAACCTTCCTCCTTGGATGTGCATGAAGCGGAAGATCATTATGATGCCAATTCTCATCCAAGGCCCTAAGCAACCTGGCAACGACATTGATGTGTTCCTAAGGCCATTAGTTGAAGAACTTTTACAGTTGTGGAATGGAAACGGTGTACGTACGTGGGATGAGCACAAACAGGAGGAATTTAACCTGCGCGCATTGCTGTTTGTAACCATCAACGATTGGCCCGCTCTCAGTAACCTTTCAGGATAGACAAACAAGGGATACCACGCATGCACGCACTGTTTAGAAGAAAACTGAAAGTATATACCTGGACAAATGCAGGAAGAATGTGTACCTGGGCCATCATCGATTTCTTCCGACCAACCATCAATGTTGAAAGAAAGGCAAGCATTTCAAAGGCGAGGCAGATCACTGGAAGAAGCCCGCCATGCTTACCGGTGATCACGTACTTGCTATGGTCAATGATTTACACGTAATCTTTGGAAAGGGTCCCAGCGGACTAGCTGTTCCAAATGACGCTGAGGGACACTGAGGGAGTCCTGGATTAGGGGGTCTCCGGACAGCCGGATTATATCCTTTGGCCGGACTGTTGGACTATGAAGATACAAGATTGAAGACTTCGTCCCGTGTCCGGATGGGGCTCTCCTTGGCGTGGAAGGCAAGCTTGGCGATACAGATATGTAGATCTCCTTCCTTGTAACCGACTCTGTGTAACCCTAGCCCCCTCCGGTGTCTATATAAACCAGAGGGTTTTAGTCCGTAGGACAACATACAATCATACCATAGGCTAGCTTCTAGGGTTTAGCCTCTTCGATCTCGTGGTAGATCAACTCTTGTAATACCCATATCATCAAGAATAAATCAAGCAGGACGTAGGGTTTTAACTCCATCAAGAGGGCCCGAACCTGGGTAAAACATCGTGTCCCCTGCCTCCTGTTACCATCCGCCTTAGACGCACAGTTCGGGACCCCCTACCCGAGATCCGCCGGTTTTGACACCGACATTGGTGCTTTCATTGAGAGTTCCTCTTTGTCGTCGCCGTTAGGCTTGATGGCTCCTTCTATCATCGATAGCGATGCAGTCCAGGGTGAGACTTTTCTCCCCGGACAGATCTTTGTGTTCGGCGGCTTTGCACTATGGGCCAACTCGCTTGGCCATCTGGAGCAGATCGAAAGTTACGCCCCTGGCCACCAGGTCAGGTTTGGAAGCTTAAACTTCACAACCGATATCCACGGAGACTTGATCTTCGACGGATTCGAGCCTCTGCCTTGTGCGTCACGCGGTCACGATGAGTAAGATTGTGACACCCCAAAATTTTACCCTTGTTTTATTGATTAAAAATTTTGCCAGGAAATTTAAACCTTTATTTTCTGGATTTTTCTTTTGATTTAGAGCCATTCTTTACCTTATTATCATGGTTTTTTACCTCAAGTGAAAAAAACTTTCCAAATGTATTATTGGATTGTTTCTCCCCTCAAGAAAAACATTTCTATTATCAGTGGATTTATTTGCATAATTATTCCTTTCTGAGCCTTATTTCTTAAAATGATTTTTCTTAAGTTTCAGGACCCAATTTGCACTGCAACCTTTTGATATATTTATCTAAAATTCCAACCAAAATTTGGAGATGTCATGCGATGTTTTTAAATCACTTTTATGCAAAAATATATTTCATTCACTGGATATTTTGAGCTCTACACCAATTCTTCAAATCTGGTCCAGTGGGCAATTTTGCACTACAACCCATTTAAATATTTCTCTAAAGCTTCCACCAAAATTATGGGATGCTCATAGGGGTATATTATGCAACTTTATGCAAAAACCTTTCTATGTTCTAGGAAAATTTTGAGTGAATCAACCTCATTTCCATTCTGGTCCAGCTTGGTAATTTGTACCGCAACCCTAATATATGTTGCTCTAGTGTCCTTGAGCTTTTTCCTAGTTATAGCCCATCTTGCAAAACCCTTAAGTCCAAGAGAGTGGACTCGTTGGAGGATTTTTAGTGCATGCATTAGTGCCTTTTTCTTTCTGTCCAGAATCAGTTTTCTCACAAACTTGAACTAACAAGTTTGTGCTTTTGGCAAACTAACTTCACCACCCTCTTATTCATCCAAAGAGACACTGATCTGGAGATTGTGGCCACCCCAAGAGTTTCCTAGATGCCATTGGCATTCTGTCAAGTACCTTGCATGCATGACCAGATTTGGCATGATTTTAAGTTTACCTTGTGAACTTGATCCCCTGACCAGACCAGCATGTCCCATGGATTTGCCCTAGCCTATATCCCCACCCTGCTAACCCTCTTGTGGATTGGAGCCCCCTAGCATGCCTTGGCATATTGCCGAGCATGTAGCGTGCGTGCTCTGGGCGCGCCCAGAGCGCATGTTTTGCACGCGCGCGCACCGAGCCGCCGCGTCGCACGGCTGCCTCCCCGCGCCCGCTCTGGCCACTCCCCACTCGCAGCCAGCGCCCCGACCTCTCCCTCACCGCAGAGCCGCCTGGACCCCTCCTCCTGGCGCCCCACAGCGCCACCGACGCTAGCCGCCGACGGCCGCAGCAGGGCTCTGCCATGGACGGCGCCGCCCGAACCACACCAGCGCGCCAACTCGCTCGTGGAACAGCCCGACCTCATCCGCAAGGCCGTCCGCTAGCGCTCATCGTCGCCACGTCGCCTGCAGCAACAGAACGGCGGTCGCCGACGATCTTATCCGCGGCCACCATCGGAACCGTCCTCGTTGCACTATAAAAGGAGGCCCCCGAGCTCGTCTAAGCCCTCAGGCAGCCTCATACCATCCTCCAAGTACCCCCATAGCCAGAGAACGACGGAAGGAGGTCGCCTTCCTCACCTCTGACCGGTTCGGCCGCCGCCATGCTCCGGTCCAATTCGTCGCGAGCAGGCCCTCCCCGCCCATCCAGCGACACCACTCAACTCCCATCAACCTAGCGGAGCTGCCCAGCCTCTCATATGCGATCGGGAACCACCGTAGCCCCAAAACCCCATTGCTCCCGAAGCCTCCTCCACCGCGAAGCTCACCGCCGGCGACTCCCTCCACCCCGCCGACCCAACGACCACCGGGAGGACCGCCCCGATCTTGCGGATCCATCCCGACCCTCTGGAGCCCGCGGGGAGCCGCCGTTCGCCGGCATTGATCGTCGGAGCCTCGCCTCCGTTCTGGCAAAGGAAGAGGAGGGAGAGAGGACTGGTCAAACCTGACCAGTGGGCCCCTGGACCCACTGTCAGTGACCCAGCCACGCCTCCACGTGTTTTAAGTGGAAGCGCAAACTCCCCAGTACGTCTCCCCTGCTACGAAAGCGTATTCATTTTTGAAACGTTTTCTTTTCTGTTTTATTTTAAAAAACAGAATTTGACCAAAACTTTGACTGGCCATAACTTTTTAAATATAAATCCAAATGACTTGATTCTTTTTCTGTTGTTTCCCAAATATTGTCTAGTCTATTTTCATATTTATTTCAAAATTTTCCAAACAACTTTTTTGTACTGTTTTTAAAGTATGTGTTATTTGAATATTTTCAAAAATAGGAGTTTGAAGAAGGAGAAAACTTTCAAAAGTTTTGGAATGCACCCTGCCTCTCCACAACTTGAAGGCAAGCATTTCTGTACTCAGGCATAATATTATCGTGTGTTGTTTGATACAATTACAACACCACCGTGACACGGAGTATCCGTTATGTGTTTGTGACGATATGATCATACGCTTTGAGTGCAAAGATGGAAATTTTTTCTGTTGGAAATGGACATACTTGTGATAGCAATCACCCTCATATGCCTCTCATGCCTACCGAGAAGGATCCGTGAAAGTCTCTGTCTTGGGTAGACATGAGCTTGTCCCTCGTCGAGACGGTTATGACCGGCGGGGCAGGGGGAGGTATGATGAGTGGTGGTTGTGTCTGATGGATGTGAAATATTATCCTTGAGCTAATCATGCAGGAAATACTTAAGCCTCCTGAGTCAGCCATAGATCGAGTCTTGTTCCAGTAACCCCCATACTTGTTTCGTGCTGCCCCTTGTCCTTGCCGTAGGTAGGGTACGGTTCAGTAAGTTGTCAACCCCTATCTAGCACACACCGTACAGAGAGACCGCGATGAGGGTTCCATGGCCCTGGATTAAAGCCAGTCATCCGGTCCGGGGGCATGGGTGTTTTCGGTTGTAGCCGAAGGGGGTAGCTCCTGTTGGAAATATGCCCTAGAGGCAATAATAAAATGATTATTATATTTCCTTTTTCATGATAATTGTCTATTATTCATGCTATAATTGTATTATCCGGAAATCGTAATACATGTGTGAATACATAGACCACAATGTGTCCCTAGTGAGCCTCTAGTTGACTAGCTCGTTGATCAACAAATAGTCATGGTTTCCTGGATATGGACATGGGGATGTCATTGATAACGGGATCACATCATTAGGAGAATGATGTGATGGACAAGACCCAAACCTAAGCATAGCACAAAGATCGTGTAGTTCGTTTGCTGTAGCTTTTCTGGATGTCAAGTATCATTTCCTTAGACCATGAGATTGTGCAACTTCCGGATACTGTAGGAGTGCCTTGGGTGTGCCAAACATCACAACGTAACTGGGTGACTATAAAGGTACATTACAGGTATCTCCGAAAGTGTCTGTTGGGTTGGCACGAATCGAGACTGGGATTTGTCACTCCGTATGACGGAGAGGTATCTCTGGGCCCACTCGGTAATGCATCATCATAATGAGCTCAATGTGATCAAGTGGTTGATCACGGGATCATGCATTACGGTACGAGTAAAGTGACTTGCCGGTAACGAGACTGAACAAGGTATTGGGATACCGACGATCGAGTCTCGGGCAAGTAACGTACCGATTGACAAAGGGAATTGAGTACGGGATTGATTAGGTCCTCAACATCATGGTTCATCCGATGAGATCATCGAGGAGCATGTGGGAGCCAACATGGGTATCCAGATCCCGCTGTTGGTTATTGACCAGAGAGTCGTCTCGGTCATGTCTGCTTGTCTCCCGAACCTGTAGGGTCTACACACTTAAGGTTCGGTGACGCTAGGGTTGTATAGATATGAGTATGCAGTAATCCGAAAGTTGTTCGGAGTCCCGGATGAGATCCTGGACGTCACGAGGAGTTCCGGAATTGTCCGGAGGTGAAGAATTATATATAGGAAGTGTAGTTTCGGCCATCAGGAAAGTTTTGGGGTCACCGGTATTGTACCGGGACCACCGGATGGGTCCCGGGGGTCCACCGGGTGGGGCACCCATCCCGGAGGGCCCCATGGGCTGAAGTGGGGAGGGGAACCAGCCCATAGTGGGCTGGTGCGCCCCCCCTTGGCCCTCCCATGCGCCTAGGGTTGGGAACCCTAGGGGAGGGGGCGCCTCCACTTGCCTTGGGGGGTACTCCACCCCTTGGCCGCCGCCCCCCTAGGAGATCCCATCTCCTAGGGCCGGTGCACCCCCCTAGGGGGCCTATATAAAGGGGGGGAGGGAGGGCAGCCGGACCTCAAGTCTTGGCGCCTCCCTCTCCCCTGCTACACCTCTCCCTCTCGCAGAAGCTCGGCGAAGCCCTGTTGCGATCACTGCTGCATCCACCACCACGCCATCGTGCTGCTGGATCTTCATCAACCTCTCCTTCACCTTTGCTGGATCAAGAAGGAGGAGACGTCATCCGCTCCATACGTGTGTTGAATGCGGAGGTGCCGTCCGTTCGGCACTTGGTCATCGGTGATTTGGATCACGGCGAGTACGACTCCATCATCCCCGTTCTCTTGAACGCTTCCGCTCGCGATCTACAAGGGTATGTAGATGCACTCTCCTCATTTCTAGTTGACTCCATAGATTGATCTTGGTGAAACATAGGAATTTTTTTTGTTTTCTGCAACGTTCCCCAACAGTGGCATCATGAGCCAGGTCTATGCATAGTTACTATGCACGAGTAGAACACAAAGTAGTTGTGGGGTATTGTCAATTTGCTTGCCGTTACTAGTCTTATCTTGATTCGGCGGCATCGTGGGATGAAGCGGCCCAGACCAACCTTACACGTACGCTTACGTGAGACCGGTTCCACCGACTGACATGCACTAGTTGCATAAGGTGGCTGGCGGGTGTCTGTCTCTCCCACTTTAGTCGGATCGGATTTGATGAACAAGGTCCTTATGAAGGGTAAATAGAAATTGGCAATTCATGTTGTGGTTTTGGCGTAGGTAAGAAACGTTCTTGCTAGAAACCTATAGCAGCCACGTAAAAACTTGCAACAACAATTAGAGGACGTCTAACTTGTTTTTGCAGCAAGTGTTTTGTGATGTGATATGGCCAAAGGTTGTGATGAATGATGAATGATATATGTGATGTATGAGATTGATCATGTTCTTGTAATAGGAATCACGACTTGCATGTTGATGAGTATGACAACCGGCAGGAGCCATAGGAGTTGTCTTTATTTATTTATGACCTGCGTGTCAACATAAACGTCATGTAATTACTTTACTTTATTGGTAAAGCGTTAGCCATAGTAGTAGAAGTAATAGATGATGAGACAACTTCAAGAAGACACGATGATGGAGATCATGATGATGGAGATCACGGTGTCATGCCGGTGACAAGATGATCATGGAGCCCCAAGATGGAGATCAAAGGAGCTATATGATATTGGCCATATCATGTCACTATTATTTGATTGCATGTGATGTTTATCATGTTTTTGCATCTTGTTTACTTAGAACGACTGTAGTAAATAAGATGATCCCTCATAATAATTTCAAGAAAGTGTTCCCCCTAACTGTGCACCGTTGCGACAGTTCGTTGTTTTGAAGCACCACGTGATGATCGGGTGTGATAGATTCCAACGTTCACATACAACGGGTGTAAGACAGATTTACACACGCAGTACACTTAGGTTGACTTGACGAGCCTAGCATGTACAGACATGGCCTCGGAACACGGAAGACCGAAAGGTCGAGCATGAGTCGTATAGAAGATACGATCAACATGAAGATGTTCACCGATGTTGACTAGTCCATCTCACGTGATGATCGGACACGGCCTAGTCAACTCGGATCATGTTATACTTAGATGACTGGAGGGATGTCTATCTAAGTGGGAGTTCATTGAATAATTTGATTAGATGAACTTAATTATCATGAACTTAGTCTAAAATCTTTACAATATGTCTTGTAGATCAAATGGCCAACGTTGTCCTCAACTTCAACGCGTTCCTAGAGAAAACCAAGCTGAAAGACAATGGCAGCAACTATACGGACTGGGTCCGGAACCTGAGGATCATCCTCATAGCTGCCAAGAAAGATTATATCCTAGAAGCACCGCTAGGTGACACACCCGTCCCACAGAACCAAGACGTTATGAACGCTTGGCAGACACGTGTTGATGATTACTCCCTCGTTCAGTGCGGCATGCTTTACAGCTTAGAACCGGGGCTCCAAAAGCGTTTTGAGCGACACGGAGCATATGAGATGTTCGAAGAGTTGAAAATGGTTTTCCAAGCTCATGCCCGGGTCGAGAGATATGAAGTCTCCGACAAGTTCTTCAGCTGTAAGATGGAGGAAAATAGTTCTGTCAGTGAGCACATACTCAAAATGTCTGGGTTGCATAACCGCTTGACTCAGCTGGGAGTTAATCTCCCGGATGACGCGGTCATTGATAGAATCCTTCAGTCGCTTCCACCAAGCTACAAGAGCTTTGTGATGAACTTCAATATGCAGGGGATGGAAAAGACCATTCCTGAAGTATTTGCAATGCTGAAATCAGCAGAGGTAGAAGTCAAAAAGGAACATCAAGTGTTGATGGTGAATATAACCACTAAGTTCAAGAAAGGCAAGGGTAAGAAGAACTTCAAGAAGGACAGCAAGGGAGTTGCCGCGCCCGGTAAGCAAGCTGCCGGGAAGAAGCCAAAGAATGGACCCAAGCCCGAGACTGAGTGCTTTTATTGCAAGGGAAGTGGAACTGCCCCAAATACTTAGCGGACAAGAAGGCCAGCATCACAAAAGGTATATGTGATATACATGTAATTGATGTGTACCTTACCAGTACTCGTAGTAGCTCCTGGGTATTTGATACCGGTGCGGTTGCTCACATTTGTAACTCAAAGCAGGAGCTGCGGAATAAGCGGAGACTAGCGAAGGACGAGGTGACGATGCGCGTCGGGAATGGTTCCAAGGTCGATGTGATCGTCGTCGGCACGCTACCTCTACATTTACCTAAAGGATTAGTTTTAAACCTCAATAATTGTTATTTAGTGCCAGCTTTGAGCATGAACATTGTATCAGGATCTCGTTTAATACGAGATGGCTACTCATTTAAATCCGAGAATAATGGTTGTTCTATTTATATGAGAGATATGTTTTATGGTCATGCTCCGATGGTGAATGGTTTATTCTTAATGAATCTCGAGCGTAATGCTACACATATTCATAGTGTGAATACCAAAAGATGTAAGGTTGATAATGATAGTCCCACATACTTGTGGCACTGCCGCCTTGGTCACATAGGTGTCAAACGCATGAAGAAGCTCCATGTAGATGGACTTTTAGAGTCTCTTGATTACGAATCATTTGACACGTGCGAACCATGCCTCATGGGTAAAATGACCAAGACTCCGTTCTCAGGAACAATGGAGTGAGCAACCAACTTATTGGAAATCATACATACTGATGTGTGCGGTCCAATGAGTGTTGAGGCTCGCGGTGGCTATCGTTATGTTCTCACCCTCACTGATGACTTGAGTAGATATGGGTATGTCTACTTAATGAAACACAAGTCTGAGACCTTTGAAAAGTTCAAGGAATTTCAGAGTGAGGTTGAGAATCAACGTGACAGGAAAATCAAGTTCTTGCGATCAGATCGTGGGGGAGAATACTTGAGTCATGAATTTGGCACACACTTAAGAAAATGTGGAATAGTTTCACAACTCACGCCGCCTGGAACACCTCAGCGTAATGGTGTGTCCGAACATCGTAATCGCACTCTATTAGATATGGTGCGATCTATGATGTCTCTTACCGATTTACCGCTATCATTTTGGGGCTATGCTTTAGATACTGCAGCATTCACTTTAAATAGGGCTCCGTCAAAATCCGTTGAGACGACATCGTATGAATTATGGTTTGGGAAGAAACATAAGCTGTCGTTTCTAAAAGTTTGGGGATGCGATGCTTATGTTAAGAAACTTCAACCTGAAAAGCTCGAACCCAAGTCGGAAAAATGCGTCTTCATAGGATACCCTAAAGAAACTGTTGGGTATACCTTTTACCTCAGATCCGAAGGCAAGATCTTTGTTGCCAAGAATGGGTCCTTTCTAGAGAAGGAGTTTCTCTCAAAAGAAATAAGTGGGAGGAAGGTAGAACTTGATGAAGTATTACCTCTTGGACCGGTAAGTGGCGCAGCTCAAGAAAATGTTCTTGAGGTGCCCACACCGACTAGAGAGGAAGTTGATGATGATGATCATGAAACTTCAGATCAAGTTGCTACTGAACTTCGTAGGTCCACAAGGACACGTTCCGCACCAGAGTGGTACAGCAACCCTGTCTTGGAAATCATGTTGTTAGACAACGGTGAACCTTCGAACTATGAAGAAGCGATGGAGGGCCCGGATTCCGACAAATGGCTGGAAGCCATGAAATCCGAGATAGGATCCATGTATGAAAATGAAGTATGGACTTTGACTAACTTGCCTGTTGATCGGCGAGCCATAGAAAATAAATGGATCTTTAAGAAGAAGACAGACGCGGATGGTAATGTGACCATCTATAAAGCTCGGCTTGTCGCTAAGGGTTATCGACAAGTTCAAGGGGTTGACTATGATGAGACTTTCTCACCCGTAGCGAAGCTGAAGTCCGTCCGAATCATGTTAGCAATTGCCGCATTCTATGATTATGAGATATGGCAAATGGACGTCAAAACGGCATTCCTTAATGGTTTCCTTAAGGAGGAATTGTATATGATGCAGCCGGAAGGTTTTGTCGATCCTAAGAATGCTGGCAAGGTGTGCAAGCTCCAACGCTCGATTTATGGGATGGTGCAAGCATCTCGGAGTTGGAACATTCGCTTTGATGAGATGATCAAAGCGTTTGGGTTTATGCAGACTTATGGAGAAGCCTGCATTTACAAGAAAGTGAGTGGGAGCTCTGTAGCATTTCTCATATTGTATGTGGATGACATACTGTTGATGGGAAATGATATAGAATTCTTGGAAAGCATAAAGGCCTATTTGAACAAGTGTTTTTCAATGAAGGACCTTGGAGAAGCTGCTTATATATTAGGCATCAAGATCTATAGAGATAGATCGAGACGCCTCATTGGTCTTTCACAGAGTACGTACCTTGACAAGATTTTGAAGAAGTTCAAAATGGATCAGTCAAAGAAGGGGTTCTTGCCTGTATTGCAAGGTATGAGATTGAGCTTGGCTCAATGCCCGACCACGGCCGAAGATAGAGAAAAGATGAGTGTCGTCCCCTATGCCTCGGCCATAGGGTCTATCATGTATGCTATGCTGTGTACCAGACCTGATGTAAACCTTGCCGTGAGTTTGGTAGGAAGGTACCAAAGTAATCCCGGCATGGAACACTGGACAGCGGTCAAAAATATCCTGAAGTACCTGAAAAGGATTAAGGAAATGTTTCTCGTTTATGGAGGTGACGAAGAGCTCGTCGTAAAGGGTTACGTTGATGCTAGCTTCGACACAGATCTGGATGACTCTAAGTCACAAACCGGATACGTGTATATTTTGAATGGTGGGGCAATAAGCTGGTGCAGTTGCAAGCAAAGCGTTGTGGCGAGATCTACATGTGAAGCGAAGTACATGGCAGCCTCGGAGGCAGCACACGAAGCAGTCTGGGTGAAGGAGTTCATTACCGACCTAGGAGTCATACCCAATGCGTCGGGCCCGATGACTCTCTTCTGTGACAACACTGGAGCTATTGCCCTTGCCAAGGAGCCCAGGTTTCACAGGAAGACCAGGCATATCAAGCGTCGCTTCAACTCCATTCGTGAAAGTGTTCAAAATGGAGACATAGAGATTTGTAAAGTACACACGGACCTGAATGTAGCAGATCCGTTGACTAAACCTCTCCCTAGAGCAAAACATGATCAACACCAGAATTCCATGGGTGTTCGATTCATCACAATGTAACTAGATGATTGACTCTAGTGCAAGTGGGAGACTGTTGGAAATATGCCCTAGAGGCAATAATAAAATGATTATTATATTTCCTTATTCATGATAATTGTCTATTATTCATGCTATAATTGTATTATCCGGAAATCGTAATACATGTGTGAATACATAGACCACAATGTGTCCCTAGTGAGCCTCTAGTTGACTAGCTCGTTGATCAACAGATAGTCATGGTTTCCTGGCTATGGACATGGGGATGTCATTGATAACGGGATCACATCATTAGGAGAATGATGTGATGGACAAGACCCAAACCTAAGCATAGCACAAAGATCGTGTAGTTCGTTTGCTGTAGCTTTTCTGGATGTCAAGTATCATTTCCTTAGACCATGAGATTGTGCAACTCCTGGATACCGTAGGAGTGCCTTGGGTGTGCCAAACGTCACAACGTAACTGGGTGACTATAAAGGTACATTACAGGTATGTCCGAAAGTGTCTGTTGGGTTGGCACGAATCGAGACTGGGATTTGTCACTCCGTATGACAGAGAGGTATCTCTGGGCCCACTCGGTAATGTATCATCATAATGAGCTCAATGTGATCAAGTGGTTGATCACGGGATCATGCATTACGGTACGAGTAAAGTGACTTGCCGGTAACGAGACTGAATAAGGTATTGGGATACTGAAGATCGAGTCTCGGGCAAGTAACGTACCGATTGACAAAGGGAATTGAGTACGGGATTGATTAGGTCCTCGACATCGTGGTTCATCCAATGAGATCATCGAGGAGCATGTGGGAGCCAACATGGGTATCCAGATCCCGCTGTTGGTTATTGACCAGAGAGTCGTCTCGGTCATGTCTGCTTGTGTCCCGAACCCGTAGGGTCTACACACTTAAGGTTTGGTGACGCTAGGGTTGTATAGATATGAGTATGCAGTAATCCGAAAGTTGTTTGGAGTCCCGGATGAGATCCTGGACATCACGGGGAGTTCTGGAATTGTCCGGAGGTGAAGAATTATATATAGGAAGTGTAGTTTCGGCCATCGGGAAAGTTTTGGGGTCACCGGTATTGTACCGGGACCACCGAATGGGTCCGGGGGTCCACCGGGTGGGGCCACCCATCCCGGAGGGCCCCATGGGCTGAAGTGGGGAGGGGAACCAACCGATAGTGGGCTGGTGAGCCCCCCCTTGGGCCCCCCATGCGCCTAGGGTTGGGAACCCTAGGGAAGGGGGCGCCTCCACTTGCCTTGGGGGGTACTCCACCCCTTGGCCGCCGCCCCCCTAGGAGATCCCATCTCCTAGGTCCGGCGCACCCCCCTAGGGGGCCTATATAAAGGGGGGGAGGGAGGGCATCCGGACCTCAAGTCTTGGCGCCTCCCTCTCCCATGCCACACCTCTCCCTCTCGCAGAAGCTCGGCGAAGCCCTGCTGCGATCACTGCTGCATCCACCACCACGCCGTCGTGCTGCTGGGTCTTCATCAACCTCTCCTTCCCTCTTGCTGGATCAAGAAGGAGGAGACGCCATCCGCTCCGTACATGTGTTGAACGCGGAGGTGCCGTCCGTTCGGCACTTGGTCATCGGTGATTTGGATCACGGCGAGTACGACTCCATCATCCCCGTTCTCTTTAACGCTTCCGCTCGCGATCTACAAGGGTATGTAGATGCACTCTCCTATCATTGCTAGTTGACTCCATAGATTGATCTTGGTGAAACGTAGGAAATTTTTTTGTTTTCTGCAACGTTCCCCAATAGCTCCCCCAGTTTGCGCGCGGTATAAATTTTGTGATCCCATGCTAAGTCGAGGTTGTAGCCTCCCCACTTAGAGTTTTGCTTAACGAGTGTCAAGGGTGATTCGAGACACCGGTGAGTTTGGCTGGTGTGTGCGGTAAGGTGGGTTTTCAATTAAAAGACCGTAGACGGAATTAGTTCCGATGGGCTAAGGAAATCCGTTACTCGTGGGTAAAGAGTACACCCTCTGCAGAGATATTATACCTATTCGAATAGCCGTGTCCATGGTTAAGGACTATAGTCTGGGATGGGTCAAGTGTCGGTCTTAGTGTCGGTCTTCGGAGGAAAAACTACTGAACCAGAACATTAGTTATGATCTGTGACATATGATGATTATGATTATTATTATTGTGGACTAATCAATTTTATTATTTGAAATTTATGAGTATCCCTTGGACGGTTCTACCCCCTGGATATTCACTGTGACTATTCTTATATAAGCCCTTTATGTGGTGTCGCTTAGACGCCCGACTATGGCATGCTTGCCATTTCATTTGCTTATAAGCCCTTTATGTGGTGTCGCTCAGACGCCCGACTGTGGCATGTTTGTCATTTCATCTACTTATAAGCCCTTTGTGTGGTGTCGCTTAGACGCCCGACTGAGGCATACTTTATATTGTTATCCTTTCGAGGCATCGCTTCAGACACCCGATCGGTGTATTCTATTTCTACTCGCTGATTGCATATTCATATATGACATGATTAACTTGCTTGCATGCATCATGAGCTTCATTTATGACTGGCGGAGTAATCATAGAATATTTCAAAGCAGGATTATCAATGGCTATATTATACTTGTGTTCTTAATGTTTGCGAGTACATTGAAAGTACTCACTGGCTTGTCCCTGGCTATTGTCTTGGCCAGATTTCTTGCGTGGAAAGGAACGTTGCGATGACAGCCCCGGAACCTACGCAATGGAGATAGCAGCCTCGTGAAGATAGGAGTTATCCTGGTCAGCTGTTCCTGTGGGAAATGGAGTCCCATAGACGCTGATGATCCGCAAACCGCTTCCGCCATCAACCACTAGAAACCAATTGTTGTACCCATAGTCCAGAATGGTCTTGTACTACATATTTTGTAGTTTGCTTGGAGTTTCTGTAACAAGTTTGTGTCTCATTAGCTAACAGTAATCCTGGGGCTGGTGAGCACAAGGGCCACTTTTGGGAAATTAATATCCCGAAAAACCGGTCCTGACAAACTTGGTATCAGAGCTAGGCTGACCATTGGCTAATCCTATCTTAGCCAGGTCGAAAACCTAGGTAAACCAACCCACCAGACCTTAACCAAACCCCGGCCAAGCTTCTCGTGTAAGATAGCCTCACAGTGACCCGACAACTTTTGGCAGTCGGTGCCCAACCTATCAGCCTAGCCTGTTGGTCACGCGCCAGTGACCAGCCCCTAAATAGTCTTTTTCGCAAGCGTGCGAAGGAAGACTCCGTCCCCTTTTTCTATAAAGAGGGCACGCTAGCCTCGACCCAGCACAGCGCAGCCTCTAACCCCAAACCAAGCTAAAATGCCAAGACCCATTGTTGACAATGAGACCACAGCAACCAACCTTGGAGGTTTTGTGACTGTGCTAGCAAACCTTACCCGCCGTGCCTTTTCATTAGAAGAGCCCCCGGAATATGTTGTGTACCAAGGGTCCATGAGCGGTGAGAGCCGTCAATTTTGGGCCACTGTGCACGTCTATGGTAGGGGTCTATCGCCAGAACGCCCCTACAGGTTCACCGGAAGGACAACTTCCTTTGAGCCACAAGCCATCCAACTAGCTGCCCGAGAAGCTATAGTTCAACTCCGGCACTTGTCGCCTAGAGTTAACTGTCGCTCCTTCTACTACTACCCCAGCCGTGATGGGTATGGTAGACCACCCCAAGTTGCCAACGGAGATCACGAGACGGATCCTGCATTATTGCATCTGGTGCGCTATGTAAGTGCACTAGAGGGACTGTTCGATCAAATCACCCTTGATCTGATCGCAGCTCGTGGAGAGCTGGTTCGCCGAGCCCCGGCAAGAAGAGAAGATGAGCCCGATGCTGACAACCCAATCGTGCTGTTCGGACAGCCGATCGGTACCTTGAGGTCAGCCCCAGCCATCAACCAAGGTGCTTTGATGACCCCAAAAGTGCTTCGTCGCCTTTTGGGAACACACTCCAACGGGATTGTGGCCAACAATCCCCGCGATGGTCATCATCGCTACCCCGATCCTGCAGTTCCTCAACCCCCTCTAGCTAACCCCGACGGTGAAGCCAATGGAGAAGCCTCGGCATCCACAAGGCACGCCCGCTTAGATATGAACGAGGTAGACTAAGTCACTCGAGTAGTATCAAGTCTTAGTATACCCCACGCCCTGTAATTGTGTGATCATGTATCACCATATTGGAATGCTACCTGCTTGTGCATCCCTATTTTGAATAGTGGCCATGCATGAGTGCGTTGGTGTACGACTGCATTTTAATTTCGGGTGTAGTTACCAAAACCAACCCCAACGGCACCCACAGTAACACGTCACTTTTGGGAGATGTGTGTATCTGTGGCTTTGACCGACCCCCATGAGAGTAGAACCAGCAAGCTAGTGCCCCTCACCGCGGTGAATAACCCAGCCTGGAGGCTATATAAATAACCACCTTGTGACCTTGCCGAGTACCCCTCATCTTGTGCGCAACCCTCACAACCATTTCTTGCCATGCCGAGCCCTAGCATTTATCTGAGAACCCAGATGCAACCCCGGGTAGTTTTGTTAAAATATTGTGGGACTTTACCTGCAGTACCATGGGTTCTACCCAACCACCCCAGTACGAGTTGCTCAAGTTGAGGATCACCTCATCCACCTCGAAATATTGGGCAGTAGTGCACATCCCTCCCGTAAACTCAAACCAAGACCCAACGGAAGTCTCCTTCCTGGGGAAATCTATGCCAACTCCGCAGATGGCCATAGAGGCGGCTGCACACGAAGCGCTTGTTGGCCTTCGATTAGCGGTACCCTATGCCAGCAAATGAGGGTATTATTACTTGCTGAGCCATGCAGCACCCGGGGAAGTGACATCTTTTCCCGGTGGACGAATTGAGAGAGATCCAGTACTGGCCAACCTTGTCCAGTATGTCATCGCTCAAGAGCGTTTGACCCAACGAGTGATGGGTTATCTCCAGAGCCTCGCTGATTTAAATCCTCAGATCGCCATCGGCAGACCACTGAGACCCGACCAGGAGAGACGCGTTCATCGACTGATCAACCTGCTTCCCCCGATAGAAGAAGAGTGTGCCCCAGTACCAGAGACGTTTTCTCGGGACCCCGTCCAGTTGCCATTTTCGTTCTAGACGTCACTGCCTTGTTCTTTTATTCCAGCATTTAGCTAAGTGTTGTAACTCATGCGTGTTATTTTAAATCTTATGCGTTGAGATAAATATTTGGTTTCAATTGTGGTGAGTAGTTTTTGCTGCTGTAAATTTTGATTAACTAATTTTCTCTCGCGAAAAATCCTGGAGTGAGATTTCTTTTCCCTGAGTTGCTACAGCATATATCTCCTCACGACATGGATTTTTTATTCGCGCAGCACCACGGCAGCAGGCTCACAACCACAACCACTCGAACACATACACTACTTGCAACACCACGTAACCGTGCTGCATCTGGCTAATCATCTCCCTAGTACACCACAGTCTCTGAAGGAGAGATTAGTGGGTAATCATCCGGGTACAAGTTACCCAGCGTACCGACAACAGTTGGCACCCGACATCACACCTACTCCTCATGATCACCGCCAACGCGAAGAGCTAACACTCGAGCAGCAGCGTCACGTCGATCATCGAGGATCATCGCGCACAGGAGCACGGAGAGCCCCAGCAATGCCGCCAGCCTTCCGCACATCAGGACCACGTACCAATCAGGCATCGCCTCCGCCATTAAAACCTCGTTTCTAACTTTTGTAAACGGAAATGGAGGAGGAAGAAGGGGAAGGAGAAGCGAGGCCAGGTGTGAGGAACAAGAGAGAAGCACCTCGGCCGTTTTATAGCTCGAGCTCGGTGTACGGTGGGAGAAGTCCACCAGCGCCGCTCGTCGCCCGATCACCGGTGTTCGGAGGCGAATCCGCGAGCAGTGCCGACAGCACGCTGGCCCGCGAGGTGAGTGCACACTGCACCGGCAGCTAGCACGCCACGCACTACCGCGGTACGGCCTAGATGTCCTACGCGCTAAACGTCGCCGGTGGAGAAAGCGCGGTAAAGTGCGCGGGAGAGAGGGAGAAGACGGAACCGGAGGAAGAAGAAGAGACTGATAGTGGACCCCGGGTCCACCTGTTAGCCAAAGAGAGCACTGTACCCTCGGGTACGACCAGCGTATTTTTTAAATTTAGAATTCATTCTAAATTTACTGTATCCAGCGTAGAAATCCCTCGCTTTCACCTAACCATGGATTTTTCCACGCAGTGCCAGTGTTCCACACTATAGTTTTACACCACTTATTACCCTCTCTCAGTAACGACACTTTTATTGCATAAGTAAAGAGGTTATTTTTTTTGAAATGGTAAGAGTAATATTTTCAAAAACAACTTTTAGCAAATCTCGAGGACGAGATTTTTTTCTTAAGGGGGGTAGTGTTGTGACACCCCAAAATTTTACCCTTGTTTTATTGATTAAATTTTTTGCCAGGAAATTTAAACCTTTATTTTCTGGATTTTTCTATTGATTCAGAGCCATTCTTTACCTTATTATTATGGGGCTTTTACCTCAAGTGAAAAAACTTTCCAAATGTATTGTTGGACTTGTTTCTCCCCTCAAGAAAAACATTTCTATTATCAGTGGATTTATTTGCATAATTATTCCTTTCCGAGCCTTATTTCTTAAAATGATTTTTCTTAAGTTTCAGGACCCAATTTGCACTGCAACCTTTTGATATATTTATCTAAAATTCCAACCAAAATTTGGAGATGTCATGTGATGTTTTTAAATCACTTTTATGCAAAAATATATTTCATTCACTGGATATTTTGAGCTCTACACCAATTCTTCAAATCTGGTCCAGTGGGCAATTTTGCACAACAACCCATTTAAATATTTCTCTAAAGCTTCCACCAAAATTATGGGATGCTCATAGGGGTATATTATGCAACTTTATGCAAAAACCTTTCTATGTTCTTTGAAAATTTTGAGTGAATCAACCTCATTTCCATTCTGGTCCAGCTTGGTAATTTGTACTGCAACCCTAATATATGTTGCTCTAGTGTCCTTGAGCTTTTTCCTACTTATAGCCCATCTTGCAAAACCCTTAAGTCCAAGAGAGTGGACTCATTGGAGACCTTTTAGTGCATGCATTAGTGCCTTTTTCTTTCTGTCCAGAATCAGTTTTCTCACAAACTTGAACTAACAAGTTTGTGCTTTTGGCAAACTAACTTCACCACCCTCTTATTCATCCAAAGAGACACTGATCTGGAGATTGTGGCCACCCCAAGAGTTACCTAGATGCCATTGGCATTCTGTCAAGTACCTTGCATGCATGACCAGATTTGGCATGATTTTAAGTTTACCTTGTGAACTTGATCCCCTGACCAGACTAGCATGTCCCATGGATTTGCCCTAGCCTATATCCCCACCCTGCTAACCCTCTTGTGGATTGGAGCCCCCTAGCATGCCTTGGCATATTGCTGAGCACGTAGCGCGCGCCCAGAGCGCATGTTTTGCACGCGCGTGCACTGAGTCACCGCGTCGCATGACTGCCTCCCCGCGCCCGCTCTGGCCACTCCCCACTCGCAGCCAGCGCCCCGACCTCTCCCTCACCGCAGAGCCGCCTGGACCCCTCCTCCTGGCGCCCCACAGCGCCACCGACGCTAGCCGCCGATGGCCGCAGCAGGGCTCTGCCATGGACGGCGCCGCCGGAACCACACCAGCGCGCCAGCTCGCTCGTGGAACAGCCCGACCTCATCCGCAAGGCCGTCCGCTAGCGCTCGTCGTCGCCACGTCGCCTGCAGCAACAGAACGGCGGTCGCCGACGATCTTATCCGCAACCACCGTCGGAACCGTCCTCGTTGCACTATAAAAGGAGGCCCCCGAGCTCGTCTAAGCCCTCAGGCAGCCTCATACCATCCTCCAAGTACCCCCATAGCCAGAGAACGACGGAAGGAGGTCGTCTTCCTCACCTCCGACGGGTTCGGCCGCCGCCATGCTCCAGTCCAATTCGTCGCGAGCAGGCCCTCCCCGCCCATCCAACGACACCACTCGACTCCCCTCAACCTAGCGGAGCTGCCCAGCCTCTCATATGCGATCGGAAACCATCGTAGCCCCAAAACCCCATTGCTCCCGAAGCCTCCTCCGCCGCGAAGCTCACCGCCGGCGACTCCCTCCACCCCCGCCGACCCAACGACCACCGGGAGGACCGCCCCGGTCTTGCGGATCCATCTCGACCCTCTGGAGCCCACGGGGAGCCGCCGTTCGCCGGCGTTGATCGCCGGAGCCTCGCCTCTGTTCGGGCAGAGGAAGAGGAGGGAGAGAGGACTGGTCAAACCTGACCAGTGGGCCCCCTGGACCCACTGTCAGTGACCCAGCCCCGCCTCCACGTGTTTTAAGTGGAAGCGCAAACCCCCCAGTACGTCTCCCCTGCTACGAAAGCGTATTCCTTTTTGAAACGTTTTCTTTTCTGTTTTATTTTAAAAAACATAATTTGACTGTCCATAACTTTTTAAATATAAATCCAAATGACTTGATTCTTTTTCTATTGTTTCCCAAATATTGTCTAGTTTATTTTCATATTTATTTAAAAAATTTCCAAACAAATTTTTTGTACTGTTTTTAAAGTATGTGTTATTTGAATATTTTCAAAAATAGGAGTTTGAAGAAGGATAAAACTTTCAAAAGTTTTGGAATGCACCCTGCCTCTCCACAACTTGAAGGCAAGCATTTCTGAACTCAGGCATAATATTATCATGTGTTGTTTGATACAGTTACAACACCACCGTGACACGGAGTATCCGTTATGTGTTTGTGACGATATGATCATACGCTTTGAGTGCAAAGATGGAAATTTTTGCTGTGGAAATGGACATACTTGTGATAGCAATCACCCTCATATGCCTCTCATGCCTACCGGGAAGGATCCGGTAAAGTCTCTATCTTGGGTAGACACAATCTTGTCCCTCGTCGAGACGGTTATGACCGGCGGGGCAGGGGGAGGTATGATGAGTGGTGGTTGTGTCTGATGGATGTGAAATATTATCCTTGAGCTAATCATGCAGGAAATACTTAAGCCTCCTGAGTCGACCGTAGATCGAGTCTTGTTCTAGTAACCCCCATACTTGTTTCGTGCTGCCACTTGTCCCTGCCGTAGGTAGGTACGGTTCAGTAAGTTGTCAACCCCTATCTAGCACACACCGTACAGAGAGACCGCGATGAGGGTTCCATGGCCCTGGATTAAAGCCAGTCATTCGGTCCGGGGGCATGGGTGTTTTCGGTTGTAGCCGAAGGGGGTAGCTCCCCCAGTTTGCGCGCGGTATAAATTTTGTGATCCCATGCTAAGTCGAGATTGTAGCCTCCCCACTTATAGTTTTGCTTAACGGGTGTCAAGGGTGATTCCAGACACCGGTGAGTTTGGCTGGTGTGTGCAGTAAGGTGGGTTTTCAATTAAAAGACCGTTGACGGAATTAGTTCCGATGGGCTAAGGAAATCCGTTACTCGTGGGTAAAGAGTACACCCTCTGCAGAGATATTATAGCTATTCGAATAGCCGTGTCCATGGTTAAGGACTACAGTCTGGGATGGGTCAAGTGTCGGTCTTAGTGTCGGTCTTCGGAGGAAAAACTACTGAACCAGAACATTAGTTATGATCTGTGACATATGATGATTATGATTATTATTATTATGGACTAATCATTTTTATTATTTGAAATTTATGAGTATCCCTGGGACGGTTCTACCCCCTGGATATTCACTGTGACTATTCTTATATAAGCCCTTTATGTGGTGTCGCTTAGACGCCCGACTGTGGCATGCTTGCCATTTCATTTGCTTATAAGCCCTTTATGCGGTGTCGCTCAGACGCACGACTGTGGCATGTTTGTCATTTCATCTACTTATAAGCCCTTTGTGTGGTGTCGCTTAGACGCTCGACTGAGGCATACTTTATATTGTTATCCTTTCGAGGCGTCGCTTCAGACACCCGATCGGTGTATTCTATTTCTACTCACTGATTGCATATTCATATATGACATGATTAACCTGCTTGCATGCATCATGAGCTTCATTTATGACTGACGGAGTAATCATAGAATATTTGAAAGCAGGATTATCAATGGCTATATTATACCTGTGTTCTTAATGTTTGTGAGTACATTCAAAGTACTCACTGGCTTGTCCCTGGCTATTGTCTTGGCCAGATTTCTTGCGTGGAAAGGAACGTTGCGATGACAGCCCCGGAACCTACGCAATGGAGATAGCAGCCTCGCGAAGATAGGAGTTATCCTGGTCAGCTGTTCCTGTGGGAAATGGAGTCCCATAGACGCTGATGATCCGCAAACCGCTTCCGCCATCAACCACTAGAAACCAATTGTTGTACCCATAGGCCAGAATGGTCTTGTACTACATATTTTGTAGTTTGCTTGGAGTTTCTGTAACAAGTTGGTGTCTCATCAGCTAACAGTAATCCTGGGGCTGGTGAGCACAAGGGCCTTTTTTGGGAAATTAATATCCCGAAAAACATGTCCGACAGGATTGGGATGCAGACGACGAAGAAATTCACGGCCCGCCCACCACCCACTTAGTAGCCACTGTCGATGACTTAACCGACATGCTCAATTTTGACTCCGAAGTCGTCGACGGTATGGACGACGATGCGGGAGACGAAGATGAACCACTGCCCACAGGGCACTGGACAGCCACCTCATCCTATGATATATACATGGTGGACACACCCAAAGAAGGTAATGACGACGAGACAGCGGAGGATGACCCCTCCAAAAGCAACCCAAGCGCCGACATCAGCGGCGCCGCTCTAAGTCCCGCCAAAGCAAAAGTGTTGACAGTGGCACAGGAGATAATAACACTCCGGATAGTGCTGAAGATGGCAACAATCCCCTCCAGCAAGATTTAGGGTAGGAGGATGGAGGAGCCAGCCCTCCAGAGAGAGCGGCAGATGGAGAGGCGGAGGATGATAATTACATGCCCCCCTCCGAAGACGAGGCAAGCCTCGACGATGACGAATTTGTCGTGCCAGAGGATCCCGTCGACCAGGAGCGCTTCAAGCGCCAGCTTATAGCCACGACAAATAGCCTTAAGAAAAAGCAGCAGCAGCTTCAAGCTGATCAAGATCTGCTAGCTGACTGATGGACTAAAGTCCTCGCGGCCGAGGAATATAAACTCGAGTGCCCCTCCAAGAGTTACCCAAAATGCAGGTTGCTACCCCGACTGGAGGAAGAAGCGTATGACGCGGCTGATCGGCCACCTCGTGGCCGCGATAGAGAGGCATTCCAGCCAAAAAATCAGCCTGCACCTCGATGCCATTCAAATAAAAAGGCATGGGGAAATATGCCAGACCTGCGAGACGTATTGGAGGACAAAGCAAAACATGCAAGATCGATCTACGGATCACGAGGGTGCGCCACTATGGAAGACGATAAATGTCACGCCTTATACAGTAAATGTAAATCCGTCCGGGCCGAACACAGCGGGCAAGACCCATTCGAGCTGCGTCACGATATAGCCCAATACAGAGGCGCCACACACCCCTTATGCTTCACAGACGAAGTGATGGATCATCAAATCCCAGAGGGTTTCAAACCCGTAAATATAGAATCATACGATGGCACAACAGATCCTGCGGTATGGATCAAGGATTTCCTCCTCCACATCCACATGGCCCACGGTGATGACTTACACGCCATCAAATACCTCCCACTAAAGCTCAAAGGACCAGCGCAACATTGGCTTAACAGCTTGCCAGCAGAGTCCATTAGCTGTTGGGAAGATCTGGAGGCCGCATTCCTTGACAACTTTTAGGGCACTTATGTGCGACCACCAGATGCCGATGACTTGAGCCACATAATTCAGCAGCCAGAAGAATCGGCCAGGCAATTCTGGACTCGGTTCCTAACAAAGAAAAATCAAATCGCCGACTGTCCGGATGCAGAGGCCCTAGCAGCTTTCAAACACAACATCCGCGACGAGTGGGTAGCCCGGCACCTGGGTCAGGCAAAGTCGAAATCTATGGCAGCCCTCACGACACTCATGACCCGCTTTTGTGCGGGAGAAGACAGCTGGCTGGCTCGCAATAATAACATATCAAAGAACCATGGTACTTCGGATACCAAGGACGGCAATGGCAGGTCACGTCGAAATAAACATAAGCGCCGCATTAACAACGACAATATCGAGGATACGGCAGTCAATGCCGGATTCAAAGGCTCTAAACCCGGTCAGCGGAAAAAGCCATTTAAAAGAAGCACTCCGGGCCCGTCCAGTCTGGACCCATACTCGATCGCTCATGTTAGATACACGGCACCCCCGACAAGCCAGCCAACCACACCAATAGGGATTGTTGGGTATTCAAGCAGGCCGGCAAGTTAATTGCCAAAAACAAAGATAAGGGGCCACATAGCGATGACGAGGAAGAGCCCCGGCAGCCGAACACCGGAGGACAGAAGAGGTTCCCCCCACAAGTGCGGACGGTGAACATGATATACGCAACCCACATCCCCAAGAGGGAGTGGAAGCGTGCGCTCAGGGACGTATATGCGTTGGAGCCAGTCGCCCCAAAGTTCAACCCATAGTCCTCCTGTCCGATCACCTTCGATCGCAGGGACCACCCCACTAGTATCCATCATGGCGGATTCGCCGCACTGGTCTTAGACCCAATCATCAACGGATTTCACCTCACTCGAGTCCTTATGGATGGCGGCAGCAGCCTGAACCTACTTTACCAGGACACAGTGCGCAAAATGGGTATAGACCCCTCAAGGATCAAACCCACAAAAACGACCTTTAAAGGCGTCATTCTAGGTGTAGGGGCCCATTGCATAGGCTCAATTACACTGGAAGTGGTCTTCGGATCCCCGGATAACTTCCGAAGCGAAGAATTAATCTTCGATATAGTCCCTTTCCGCAGTGGCTATCATGCACTGCTCGGGCGAACCGCATTTGCGAGATTCAATGCGGTACCGCATTATGCATACCTCAAGCTCAAGATGCCAGGACCTCGGGGGGTCATCACAGTTAATGGAAACACAGAGCGTTCTCTCCGCACGGAGGAGCACACTGCGGCCCTCGCAGTAGAAGTGCAAAGCAGCCTCTCAAGGCAATCCACCAGTTCAGCGTTTCAAGACTCGGACACCTTCAAGCGCGCTCGGAGTAATCGGCAACTAGACCGCCTGGCACGATCTGAGCTCACGTAGCAATGCGGCCCCCACCCCAGCCCAAGCCAAATGGCGAAATTCGTGCCACGCGTACATAATTACGCATTAAAAATACCATGGGCACAGGCGGGGAGGGGGGCACAACTACGGCACGCCCCAATACGCGGCGTAAACCGCACTAGGGGCTTCCCGCTTTGTTATTTTTCTCTTTCAGGACTTTAATCTCTGGAAACCCTGTACGGCAGCATGATTGCCGAACACATGATGCAACAACCAAGGAGGCAGAAAGCTACGTCACACCACGGAACTCCCAGGTGGATTACGATAACGAGTGAAATATTTTCTTTAATACTATTCCTCAGCTTGCCCTTGGAAGGGACATAGTCCTACTTTTTGCTTATCGCACTATCTGTATCATTCTGCCTTAATGCACCTTTTTGAATAAACAATGCATAACATTACGACTATTATTACATTCTTGTTATATATATATGTGTTCATTAATGACGCCTTGCAACCGTACACTTTGGTATGACCAATACACCAGGGGCTTAAGTACCCCACATTATGGTGTGAGAAGTCTGAACACTTCCACAAGTGCGGCACCCCGAACTTATAGCATTATATGCATCAGCTCCGAATCATGTCTTTGGTCAAATGTTGGGTTTGCCCGGCTCCTCTGTTTTGGTACCTTACGTTCCGCTCTATCGACTAAGGTAGCACTAGGAGAACTACTGCGATTGTGCCCCGGTTCTGCTGGGCTAAGCACCTCAGTAGAGAAAGCTAAAACTGACTGTCATGATAAGGCGAGAGACTGGTCGCTGTTTGGCGAGGTTTTGAGTCCCTAAAGACTTATGCCGCTTAGAGCGAGGAGCCAGTCCTGTCCGGCTTAAAGGCGTGTATCGCGCCCCGAATTCGGCCTTCCGAATACCAGGGGCTTCGCTGAAATTTAAAATTATAGAATTCTATGGCTAAGTGTGAGTGATAAAGCATTATTAGTCTGGTTGCCTTGTTCACTGTGCTGAGCACCTCCCTCGAAGGACCCAAGAATGGGAACAAGAGTGCTCAGGTTTATCCCGAACACCCCAGCACTCGCGGCATGGGTGCAGAAGCCGAGGACTAGCCATCTCTCAGATTGGATAAACAGCCAAACAGAAGGTAATATTTTAAATTCAAACAAGCGTTGCATAGCGCATATGAAACAAGTTTTCATCCTACAGGATCACACGAGCAAGTTTACTCAAATATTACATCCTTTGGACATTCGTCCGCTACAAGACGGGCTCCCTTCAGGACACCCTCATAATAAATTTTGGGGGTGCGATGCTCCTTGCCCTGCGGCGGTCCTTCCTTGATCAGCTTCACGGCGTCTAGCTTGGCCCATTGCACCTTCACACAGGCGAAAGCCCGGCGTGCACCTTCGATGCAGACGGACCGCTTGACGACTTCCAGCCGTGGGCAGGCATCCACAAGCCGCCTCACCAGGCCGAAGTAGCTGTTCGGAAGGGTGTCGCCAGGCCACACCCGGACTATAAAGCCGTTCATGGCCTGTTCGGCCACCTTGTGTAGCTCGACTAGCTGCTTCAGCTGGTCGCTCATAGGCACTGGGTGTTCGGTCCCATTATATTGAGACCAGAATAGCTTCTCCGTTGAGCTTCCCTCCTCGGCCTGGTAAAACTGTGCGGCATCTGACATGCTACGGCGCAAATATGCGAATGCTCCTGGAGAGCTCCGAATTCAGGTAAGTAATAGGTAATTTACTTTCACATGCTTGCTTTGCATATAGAATGCCTTACCCGCCGCTATTTTCTTCATCGCGTCAATCTCCTGGAGGGCCTTTTGGGCTTCGGCCTTGGCACTCTTTGTGCTCTCGAGGGCCGCGGCAAGCTCAGACTCTCGCGTCTTCAAGTCAAGCTCCAACGCCTCGTGCTTCGTCACGAGTGCCTGGAGCTCCTGCTGCACCTCGCCCACCCGAGCCTCTTGCCTTTCCCGCTCGGTGCGCTCCTTGGCCGCTTTATCTTCGGCCTCGGACAACACTTGCTTTAGGGTCGCCACTTCGGTCGTGGCCCCTAGTAAATTCATGATGATCCTATCATTTTGCAATCGCATTCTTTTTATACATATCCATAGACTAGGTACTACTTACCTTTGTTCTCCTCGAGCTGCCTCTTGGAAAAGCCGAGATCGTCCTTGGACCCTTTAAGGTCCTGCTTCAGTGCGCGACCTCCGCAGTCAGTGCGGTAGATGCCAGCAGCGAAGCCTGCATACGCATATTGACATACTTATATTAGACTCCTGCGATATTGTTTGATCCTCTGTTCGGCTTTTCTTTGTGAACACCGAACAGAGCATCAGGGGCTACTATCTATGCGGTAATATTTTTCCTATATTTTAAACACTTACCTCAAAGCCTGTTAGAAGGCTGGCACATGCTTCAGTCAATCCGCTCTTGGCGAACTGAACCTTCTGGACCACCGCACTCATAATAGTACGGTGCTCCTTGTCGATGGAAGCACTGCGAAGTGCTCCCAGCAGATTGTCCGGCGCCTCTGGATGGACAGAGGTCACCGGCACAAGCATCTTGCCCCTCTTGGAAGGAGGCCGCCTGCCCGAGTCCGGAACCACTGGAGGTTCCGGCGCGGTGTTCCGCTGAGGGCCGAACTCTAAGCCCTCAGGGGCCTTGTTCCCTCTGCTCCCGGAGTCCGGAAGGTCGCCTTGAGGCGCCTCCGGGACAGTCTCCCCTCGACCCGCTGCCTCTTGAGACAATACCTTGGCGTCGTCCACAGGGCAAGGGGAGGTGGCGGTCGGAAGTGGATCGCTATCCATATCCGACGAGCCCAGGGAGCCGTCCAACGATACATCGATACAGGCTCGTGGCGGCCTGCATAATCATATTCGGCGTTAGGGGAAGTAGTGCGACAAAGGAATGCTATGAGTTACTCTGGTATCCGAATACTTACGACTTCGTGAGGGGCTTGGCCCTGAGCAGCCACTCGTCTTCGCCTTCGGCGGCGGTGGTGGAACTGTCCGGAAGGAGAGTCCTTCCCTTCTTGGACCCTTCGGCCTCCCCAGTTGGGGTAGCCTTCCTTTTCTTGTCTCCCCCAACTGAAGGGGGAGCATCTTCTTCTTCCTCCTCGTCTTCGGGGGAGGAGTGCGTCGCAGAGTTATCGGACGATGAGTCCGATGACACCTGGCGTCGGGAACTCTTTCCAGTTCCCTTGGCCTTCTTGGTCTTCTCCGACACCTTGTAAGGAGCCGGAGTCAGCATCTTCGTTAGGAGAGCGTCTGCTGGGCCTTCGGGCAAAGGAGCCGGACAGTCGATCTGTTCGGCCGTCTCCTGCCAGTCCTATCAAAGGTACGGGAGCTTAGATCCCGTGTAGAGTCAAACTATGAAAATCAAGTATCCTGTGAGAGGTAAAACAGCTTACCGCGCTGGCTTGACGCTTCACGCAGAATCCGCGATCCTCAGTAGTGGGAGGGGGAACCTCGGCACCCTTGAATAGCACCTTCCAGGCATCCTCGTGAGTTGTGTCGAAGAGCCTGTTCAGAGTTCGGTGCTGGGCCGGGTCAAACTCCCACAAGTTGAAAGCCTGTTGTTGGCACGGGAGGATCCGGCGGATGAGCATGACCTGGACTACGTTGGCGAGTTTGAGCTTCTTGTTCACCATGTTTGAATACATGTTTGGAGTCCGGTCAGCTCTCCCGAACTACCCCAGGACAGGCCCTTCTCTTGCCAGGAGGTGAGCCGCATGGTGATGCCAGATCGGAACTCGGGGGCCGCTGCCCATTTAGGGTCACGCGGCTCGGTGATGTAGAACCACCCCGATTGCCACCCCTTTATGGTCTCCACGAAGGAGCCCTCGAGCCATGTGACGTTGGGCATCTTGCCCACCATGGCACCTCCGCACTCTGCCTGGCGGCCGCTCACTACCTTTGGCTTGACATTGAAGGTCTTCAGCCATAAGCCGAAGTGGGGCTTGATGCGGAGGAAGGCCTTGCACACGACGATAAACGCCAAGATGTTGAGGATGAAGTTCGGGGCCAGATCGTGGAAATCCAGGCCATAGTAGAACATGAGCCCTCGGACGAATGGGTGGAGAGGGAATCCCAGTCCGCGGAGGAAATGGGTAAGGAACACTACCCTCTCATGGGGCCTGGGGGTAGGGATGAACTACCCCTCATCTGGGAGCCGGTGCGCGATGTCGTCGGGCAGGTATCCGGCTCTCCTCAGCTTCTTGATGTGTCCCTCCATGACGGAGGAGACCATCCACTTGCCTCCCGCTCCGGACATGGTTGGAGAAGGTCGAGGTGGGAAATGCAGACTTGGGCACTGGAGCTCGAGTGTGCGAAAATGGATGAGCAAAGGAGGAAGAAGGCGTGGATGAAAAGGTGAATCCTTATCCCTTTATATGGGCGACCGAAACTATGCGCCCCACTAGCCTGGTAAAACTCGCTTATCCCCCAAGCACCGTAATTGATGGCGCGGTTGGGTTACCCACGCCCGTATTGATGAGAATCCCGTGATAAGGGGACATGATCTCTGCTTTGACAAGACGTGTCAAAAAACTGCCTCGCGTTATGTGCGGGGCTAGTTAAAGGAAACGGTTCGAATAATCACTGGGCCATGACATAATGTCGTGTTGCCAAAACAAGCCAGCAAATTGGATTTGTGGAAATATTATTCTCTCTACGGTGGTATGTGGAACTTATTTTGCAGGGTCAGACACTATCCTTGTATTCAAATTCTTCCGTGGTGTATTCGGAGGGGGAACCCTCCTTGCAATGCCGAAGACAATACTGCGCGCCGGACTCATCGTCATTGAAATCCTGGTTCAGGGGCTACTGAGGGAGCCCTGGATTAGGGGGTCTCCGGACAGCCGGATTATATCCTTTGGCCGGACTGTTGTACTATGAAGATACAAGATTGAAGACTTCGTCCCGTGTCTGGATGGGACTCTACTTGGCGTGGAAGGCAAGCTTGGCGATACGGATATGTAGATCTCCTTCCTTGTAACCGACTCTGTGTAACCCTAGCCCTCTCCGGTGTCTATATAAACCGGAGGGTTTTAGTCCGTAGGACAACATACAATCATACCATAGGCTAGCTTCTAGGGTTTGGCCTCTTCGATCTCGTGGTAGATCAAATCTTGTAATACCCATATCATCAAGAATAAATCAAGCAGGACTTAGGGTTTTACCTCCATCAAGAGGGCCCGAACCTGGGTAAAACATCGTGTCCCCTGCCTCCTGTTACCATCCGCCTTAGACGCACAGTTCGGGACCCCCTACCCGAGATCCGCCGGTTTTGACACCGACAGACACGCACCCATGTGGAAGAAGAAATCTATATTTAGGGACCTACCCTACTGGAAAGACCTAGAGGTCCGCTCTTCAATCAACGTGATGCACGTGATGAATAACCTTTGTGTGAACCTGCTAGGCTTCTTGGGCGTGTATGGGAAAACAAAAGATACACCTGAGGCACGGGAGGACCTGAAACGTTTGCACGAAAAAGACGGCATGCCTCCTAAGCAGTATAAAGGTCCTGCCAGCTACGCTCTTACAAAAGAAGAGAAAGAAATCTTCTTTGAATGCCTACTCAGTATGAAGGTCACGACTGGTTTCTCGTCAAATATAAAGGGAATAATAAATATGCCAGAGAAAAAGCTTCAGAACCTAAAGTTTCATGACCGCCACGTGATTATGACGCAATTGCTTCTGGTTGCATTGAGGGGGCTTCTACCGAAAAACGTCCGATTAGCCATTGTGAAGCTATGTGCATTTCTCAATGCAATATCTTAGAAGGTGATCGATCCAGAAATCGTACCAAGGCTAAAGAGTGATGTGGCGCAATGTCTTGTCAGTTTCGAGCTGGTGTTCCCACCATCCTTCTTCAATATCATGATGCACGTCCTAGTTCATCTAGTCGACGAGATTGTCATTCTGGGGCCCGTATTTCTACACAATATGTTCCCCTTTAAGAGGTTCATGGGAATCCTAAATAAATAAGTCTGTAACCGCGCTAGGCCAGAAGGAAGCATCTCCATGGGCCATCAAACATAGGATGTCATTGGGTTTTGTGTTGACTTCATTCCTGGCCTAAAGAAGATAGGTCTCCCTAAATCGCGGTATGAGGGGAGACTGACTGGAAAAGGCACGCTGGGAGGGGCCTCAATAATATGCAGGGATGGATATTCTTGGTCTCAAGCGCACTACACAGTTCTACAAAACTCTACCTTGGTGACCCCATATGTCGATGAACACAAGAACAGTCTGCGCTCCAAACACCCGGAGCAGTGCGACGACTGGATTACATGTGAACACATCAGGACTTTCAGAAGTTGGTTGGAAACACGTCTCATAGGTGACAACACTGTTTGTGATGAGCTGTACTTGTTGTCCAGGGGACCATCTTTGACTGTATTGACTTACAAAGATACGAGATAAATGGGAATACATTTTACACAATCGCCCAAGATCAAAAGAGCACCAACCAAAACAGCGGTGTCCGCTTTGATGTAGCAACCGAGAGGGGAAACGACACATATTATGGTTACATAGTGGACATATGAGAACTTGACTATGGACCTGATTTTAAGTTCCCTTTGTTTAAGTGCAAATGGGTCAATCTGTCAGGAGGCGGGGTACATGTAGACCCACAGTACGGAATGACAACAGTGGATCTCAACAATCTTGCGTATGCAGACGAACCGTTCGTCCTAGCCAATGATGTGGCACATGTTATCTATGTGAAGGACATGTCTACCAAACCGAGAAAAAGAAAAGATAAGGAAGCGAATACATCATACGATGAGCCAAAGCGCCACATAGTTCTTTACGGAAAAAGGGACATCGTGGGAGTGGAGGGCAAGACAGACATGTCTGAAGATTATGAAAAGTTTCATGAAATTCCTCCCTTCAAAGTCAAGGCTGACCCAAGCATCCCGATAAACGATGAAGATTATCCATGGTTACGGCGCAATAAGCAAATGACACAAGCGAAGAAAAAGTGAAGACTTTCTCCCGCAACTATTATGATGATACCATGCCAACTTCGTAATAGACGAGTATGATACGATTGTCCGTTTTGTACATGCACATGCTATGTGGGTGAAATTATGATACCATGCCAACTTTCAACTTTTTCAGACTTCATTTGAAATGCTTTAATGTCTTATGGTTCGGCCAACTCGAAAAAAACTATTTTTATAGTAAAGTTAATCACAAACTTGTGATTCACACAAATTTCAAAGAATTCAAATTTTAACTATTCAAATTTGAAAACTAATGGCACTAACAGAAAGTTTATAATTTTTCTAAAACTAATGGCACTAACAGAAAGTTTATAATTTTGTTGAGCAAAAAGCAAAAAGAATTAAAAAAGCAAAAAACAAAAGAAAATAAATAATGCAAAAAACAAAACAAAAAATGGAAAAAGCAATTTTTATAGTAAAGTTAATCACAAACTTGTGATTCACACAAATTTCAAATAATTCAAATTTTAACTATTCAAATTTGAAAACTAATGGCACTAACAGAAAGTTTATAATTTTTCTAAAACTAATGGAAAAAATAATTAAAAAATAAAGCAAGAAACAAAAGAAAATAAATAATGCAAAAAATAAAACAAAAAACTAGAAAAAAACAAAAAAAAACTGCCACCTATTGGGCCACCACAGCCTGAATACGACTAGAGGTCCAACCTGGGTCAGGATTCAGGCCCGCATAAGGCCCAATAGGCCCACAGACAGCATAGTGTGAGATTAGGCCCATAAGCCTGCATTTGAGAGGAGCTCGAGAGGGCAGCCGCAGTGGGGCTTATAAACCACTCCGAACCCCTCTCAACTAGCGAGGTGGGACTAAACTTTTGGCCGCGGGCAGCGCAAGGCCTTTTGTCCCGGTTGGTGCCACCAACCGGGACTAAAGGCGGCATTGGTCCCGGTTCGTGGCACCAACCGGGACTAATGCTCCTCGCCCCTGGCCCATGACCATTAGTCTCGGTTTGTGCCACAAACCGGGACTAAAGGGTTGGTCCTCGTTGCCGGCAGAGTTTAGTCCCACCTCACCAACCGAAGGGGGCTCACACCGGTTTATAAGCCCTTCCCTCTCTGCCTTGTTGAGCTCCTGTCAAAATGAAAATAGATTCCCTTATAGAGAAAAGTTTAACCTAAATTCAAAGTGAATTTCTCTAAAATTCATAGAAATTTACTATGAATTTAGGTTGAATTTTCTCTATAAGCGCATCTATTCTCATTTTTAGTAAGTTAATCACAAACTTGTGATTCACACAAATTTCAAAGAATTAAAATTTTAATTATTCAAATTTGAAAACTAATGGCACTAACAGAAAGTTTATAATTATTCTAAAACTAATGGCACTAACAGAAAGTTTATAATTTTGCTAAACTAAAAGCAAAAAGAATTAAAAATTAAAACTAAAAAAGAAAATAAATAATGCAAAAAACAAAACAAAAAATAGGAAAAAAACTATTTTTATAGTAAAGTTAATCACAAATCTGTGATTCACACAAATTTCAAACAATTCAAATTTTAACTATTCAAATTTGAAAACTAATGGCACTAACAGAAAGTTTATAATTTTGCTGACCTAAAAGCAAAAAGGATTAAAAAATAAAGCAAAAGCAAAAGAAAATAAATAATGCAGAAAACAAAACAAAAAAACTGGGAAAACTATTTTTCTAGTAAAGTTTATCACAAACTTGTGATTCACATAAATTTCAAAGAATTCAAATTTTAACTATTCAAATTTGAAAACTAATGGCACTAACAGAAAGTTTATAATTTTTCTAAAACTAATGGCACTAACAGAAAGTTTATAATTTTGCTAACCTAAAAGCAAAAAGAATTAAAAATTAAAGCAAAAAACAAAAGAAAATAAATAATGCAAAAAACAAAACAAAAAAACAGGGAAAACTATTTTTGTAGTAAAGTTAATCACAAACTTGTGATTCACACAAATTTCAAACAATTCAAATTTTAACAATTGAAATTTGAAAACTAATGGCACTAACAGAAAGTTTATAATTTTGGTGACCAAAAAGCAAAAAGAATTAAAAAATAAAGCAAAAAACTGTCGAATTTCGGGTTCCGGCAGACCCTTGAGGTTCGAACACTGGGGTGCGCGCGGAGATTTCGCCTTCTACCTACCTGCACCCCTCCGCCTCGCTAAGATCTAAGCTATGGAAAGAACAACACAAGAGACACAGTGTTTATACTGGTTCGGGCCACCTTTGTGGTGTAATACCCTACTCCAGTGTGTGGTGTGGTGGATTGCCTCTTGGGCTGATGATGATGAGCAATACAAGGAAGAACAGCCTCGCGAGGGTCTGTTCTTGGCTGGGGGGGATGAACTACTAGGAGGAGTTCAGTCACCCTTCTCTCTCTGTCTCTTCTCGATTGTGATCCGACCTCGATGCTGGGTTGGCCGATTCTCCATCCTGGGTTGGACGATTCTCCATCCTCCTACCCTGTGGGTGGCTAGTCCTATTTATAGGTAAAGGCCCTGGGCCTCTTTCCCAAATATTGAGTGGGAAGGGCACCAACAATTGGCCATTTTAAAGGGGAACATCTGGTACACTTATCCTGACTAAAGTTGGTCCTCGCCTGCCAAAGACTCTGGTGGTGACGCTGGCTTGGGCTCCACAATGACTTCCTCCCTGCCGTTGGACTGGTCTTGGTCTCGTTGCACCGAAACGGGTGCCTTTGCTTGATGCTCTCGCCTGCGCTTGCTCCCTTTGCACCAAAGAGGAAAGGAGGACACTGCGCGGGCTGACGCCCGCCTGGCACCCTTGGTCGTCATGGCTTGCGTCATGGGCACATCGTGAGGTACCCCGCCTTGATCTCTCCGCCTCCTCGCGAGCCAGCCTGATGAGGCCGTGCCTGAGGAAGCTCCGTGTCGTCCGCCCCGCGAGGCTTGGCCCCTCACAAGGGTCTTGGGTCTGTGTTGATGAAGACGGGCCGTGCTGGGCCCCCTTTGAGCCACGCCGCAGGCCGCATGCAGGCAAGTCTGGGGACCCCCGTTCCCAGAACGCCGACAAAAACAAAAGAAAATAAATAATGCAGAAAACAAAACAAAAAAACTAGGAAAAAATATTTTTCTAGCAAAGTTTATCACAAACTTGTGATTCACATAAATTTCAAAGAATTCAAATTTTAACTATTCAAATTTGAAAACTAATGGCACTAACAGAAAGTTTATAATTTTTCTAAAACTAAAAGCAAAAAGAATAAAAAAAAATAAAGCAAGAAACAAAAGAAAATAAATAATGCAAAAAACAAAACAAAAAAACTAGAAAAAAAATAAAAAACTACCACCTATTGGGCCACCATGGCCTGAATACGACTTGAAACCCAACCTGGGCCAGGATTCAGGCCCACAGAAGGCCCAATAGGCCCACAGACAACATAGTGTAAGATTAGGCCCGTAAGCCTGCATTTGAGAGGAGCTCGAGTGGGCAGCCGCAGCGGGGCTTATAAACCACTCTCGAGCTCTCTCAGCTAGCGAGGTGGTACTAAACTTTTGACGCGGGGCAGCACAAGACTTTTGGTCCCGGTTGGTGCCACCAACCGGGACTAAAGGGGTGCATTGGTCACGGTTCGTGGCACCAACCGGGACCAATGCCCCCCTTTAGTCCCGGTTGGTGCCACCAACCGGGACCAAAGGGCTCGGCTGCTGAAAAGAGACCTTTGGTCCCGGTTGGTGGCACCAACCGGGACTAAAGGGAGGCATTAGTCCCGGTTGGTGCCATGAACCGGGACTAATGGCTTTGCTATATAAGATGACACTTAGGAAATTTTCACTTCTCATTCGCAGTTGCCCCCGACGACGCCGACGACATCAACGCCGCCAGGCTGCCCCGACGCCGCCCGCCGCCCCCGCCATCGCCATCGCCCACCGTCGTCGTCGCCCACCGTCGTCGTCGCCCACCGTCATCGTCGCCCGCGCCTCGCCGTGGCCCGCGCCCTCGCCCGACGCCGTCGCCGCTCGCCGCCCCTGCCCTGACGCACGCCGCCCCAGCCCTGCCCCGACGCGCACCGCCCCGGCCCGCCCCGTCGTCGCCGTTGCCCTGCCCCGCCCCCTTCGTCGCCGTCGCCCCCTGCTCCGAGCGCGCGCCCCTGCCCCGTCCACGTCATTGCCGTCGCCATCCTCGCCGCTGACCCCGCGCCCCTGCCCCGATCACCTTGGTCCGGCCGGCGCCCTCCCTGTCCTATATATGCTTTTTTTTTCATGTATATATGCTTGTTTTTTTCATATATATGATGATATATATATATGCTTGTTTTTTTCATGTATATATGCTTGTTTTTTTCGTATATATGATGATGTATATGCTTGTTATCATAATTGTTTTTGTTCATATATATGATGATTTTTATATAGAATATGATGTTTTTTTGTTCATAGATGATCATATATATGATGTATGCATGGATGTGGATGAAATGAGATGAGATGATATGTGTTTTTTGTTGGAGAAGAAAACATTTTTTCCATGCAAAAGTTACATTTTTAGAAAAGTTTTATATATAGCTAGGAAAGGAAGAAGAAGAAAAAGAATGAGAGGAAAAAGGAAAATAAGAAGAGGAAGAAACGAGAAGAAGAGGAGAGGAAGAAGAGGAGAAATAAATAAGAAGAAGAAAAAAGAAGAAAAAGAAGAGGAGAAGAAGAAAGGAATAGAGGAGAAGAAGAAAAAATAGAATATTCTATTTTCTCTTGTTCTCCTCTATTTCTTTCTTCTTCTCCTCTTTTTTTTATTCTTTTTTTTCTTCGATCTTCTCCTCTATTAATATCTTCTTCTCCTCTTTTTATTTCTTCTTCGTCTTCTTATTTTTTATCAGATATGTCGTTGTCGATATACCCTGTGTCCCGATAACTTCAACACGAGGGGGGTGGGTTCGACCTACCCCCTCCCCGATAATATTATTTTCGCATGTATGTATGCAAAAGTTACATTTTTAGAAAAGTTTTATATATCTAGCTAGGAAAGGAAGAAGAAGAAAAATAATGAGAGGAAAAAGGAAAATAAGAAGAGGAAGAAAGGAGAAGAAGAGGAGAGGAAGAGGAGAGGAAGAAGAGGAGAAATAAATAAGAAGAAGAAAAAAGAAGAAAAAGAAGAGGAGAAGAAGAAAGGAATAGAGGAGAAGAAGAGAAAATAGAATATTTTATTTTCTCTTCTTCTCCTCTATTTCTTTCTTATTCTCCTCTTTTTTCTTCTTATTTTTTTCTTTAATCTTCTCCTCTATTAATATCTTCTTCTCCTCTTTTTATTTCTTCTTCGTCTTCTTATTTTTTATCGGATATGTCGTTGTCGATATACTCCCGATAACTTCAACACGAGGGGGGGGTTCGACCTACCCCCTCCCCGATAACTTATACCACGGGAGCACCCCCGGCCCTCTCGCTCGACCAAAACTCTCGAGGACACCCAAACCCTAGAAAAAAACGATGTCGGTCTCCTACCCCCTCCTGCCGCGCCCCTACCCTTGAAGCGTTGCCGAGGCCACCCCAAACCCGGAATAAGCTAGGTCTACGTTTGCAACTAATATATCCACATGCTGTCATGTTTTTGTAATAATTGCCATGTTGTAATATTTGCAGAAACAATGGAGTTCGGACGAGACGAGGAACAAGAACAAGTGTTGGGGGACATAATCTTAGCTGGAGGTGATGTCATGTCGTATCTTAACGACAATGATGGTCTGGAAGCAGAACATGGTGAAGAAGAAGCAATCTACAGTGATCGAAGCATGGAGGAGGAAACACATGATTATGATGGCTCCGGTGACCCAATGCTGGTGCAAGAAGGAGCCCATGGTGACGGCTCCGGTGACCGAACAGAGTCCGACCAGGTAAATATATTAGTTAAGCCTGTGATGACTAGCTAATTGATGCATTCATTGTTTTGGTATGTACACATATTAATTAACTCTCATCTAGTTCTTCTTTTTTCTAGCCCTCCGGATCGAGCATAACTTCGGTAAAGAGACAAGGCCCGAAGAAAAAGTTGCGTTCGGATGAAAGGTTTGAGATCACAGAAATCGCACGCGATGGCATGCCGATTGAACCCATCTAGACAAAGGAAGCATTTTCTGCTCAGTGCGGGGTTCTTGTTAGGGACAAGATCCCGATCAGCATCCAGCAATGGTATAAGCCTAAGAACGAAGACCCTGAGGTGTCGTATGTCAATGATATGCAGAAAGATGATCTTTGGACTGAGCTGAAGGCAAATTTCACCCTACCGCCAGAGGAGGATCCGGAGAAGCCAGTTAAAGAGCAATTAATCAAGTCTCATGCTCTTAAGAAGATGGAAGAGCTATTCAGGAGGTGGAAGAATGAGCTGAAAACGTTTGTCGACAACGAAGAGACACCAGAATTCATCGGCAAATATGAGAAGATCAGAGATCACTGGCCCGCATTTGTGGCCTACAAGACATCAGAAAAGAGTAAGAAGATGTCGGTGACAAACAAGAAAAATGTTGCAAAGAAGAAGATTCACCATCGCACGGGGTCAGGTGGCTACCTCAAAGCCCGGCCTAAGTAGGCCAAGGCTGAGAATGATCTGCTTGATAAAGGGATCGAACCAGAGACAATGAACTGGCCAGACCATTGCCGGACTTGGTTCTTCGGGGCTGGCGGAACCGTGGACCCTGTATCAGGGAAATGCGTTTGCTCGGACGAGCAAATGAACATACCAGTCAAGAAGCTAAAGCACTATATTGATGCAACGCAGCAAGGGACGTTCATTCCAGACAGAGAGAATGACGAGCTCACAATGGCCCTCGGGAATCCTGAGCACCCTGGACGGACACGAGGCACGCCAGGCTCCATTCCGTGGAGGGCTGGTTTTCCGGACGCAGGCGGTTACAAATGCCAGGAGAGGAGGAAAAAAATGCAGCAGACCCAAATGCAGGCGCTGCACGCAAGGGTACAAGCGATAGAGGAACGAGAAGCAAATCGCAGCAAACGAACTGCCGAAGCTTCCCTTGAAGCTACCCCGCCATCTCAGCGGAGAAGCAACATGGCTTCCACCGAGCTGCTTCAGCCGAAGCATGTATTGAAGGCTCCTGCCAGCTATCCCGTGGATGCTATCACGGAGTGTCAAAATTGCCACCTTATGATGCAATGGATGAATTTGAAGGTCAAGGAGGCTGTTGGCTCTGTTTTTCCTACGGAACCCGGCACAACTTTTCACTGCCGGCCGATTCCAGAAGGATATGCTAGGGTGATGGTGGATGAAATAACGGAGGGATTTGAGGACCTCCAGCTTGACCACCCTACAGGTGAAGGGGAGACTCGGCTGGGTTCTGCTCTGAAGACTCCATGCCTATGGCAGAAGGAGCTCATCAACCTTCCGAACTGGACGCCTCCGCCTCCTCCTCCTCCGGCGAGTCAGGGCACTCCGCCTCCTCCACCGCCTCCTCCTCCGGCGAGTGACGATCAGGGCACTCGGCCTCCTTCTTCAGCGCGTGGCGGCACTCCGCCTCCTTCTCCGCCTGCGCCGGCGCGCCCGAGCAGCTAGCCTCCTCCTTCTCTGCCTCGTCAGCAAGGGCGGAAGAGAACCACCGCCGCTCCGGCTGCTCCGGCGCGTCATAGTCCTTCTCCTCCTCCTCCTCGTAAGCAAGGAAAGAAGACAGCCGTAGCAGCTCCGTCTGCTCTGCCGGCATCTAGCAGTACAGCCAGAGGCGGGAGGCAATACAGATTCGGTCCTTCTCTGAAGACTCTAGAGAATTTACCATACGAGAGGAGCCCGGAGGAGAACGCCGAGATCGCGCGAGAAGAAGTGAGGAACTTCTTTGAAGGGGTGAAAGCAAAGAAACATCCACCTCTGGAGGAGAAGGTAGATCCGGTGAACACGAAGCGCACTCTGGCTACCCTAAAAAAACCAGCAAAGTCTCCGCCGAAAGGCAACTATGAGCGCATTATTGAAAAGTCATTTGTTGAAGTGGAGCGGTCGGGAAGTACTGTCAGTGATCAAAGGTTAAAAGAACGACGAGATGGGAAAAAAATTCCCCAGCTCGGCAAACAAGCGAACCAATCGTGCCCCCCGCTCAAGGTGCCTACTAATGATCCGAGGATGGTGCCCGGTTATAGCAATCTTGGAGATTACCTGCCTGACGATGTACATTATGAGTTCTTGGAGGTGGAGGAACACAAATACGAGTATGGGAAGCCTCTCGTCAAAGATGAAAGATCTCTAACAATGATGATGCGAAGATTCCATGATTGGTACATGAAAACCTGCAGAGAGTCTGGGGGGAGGAATACTTTGACGCTGAGAATTAGAGAGGAGCATGACCTCGTTGGAATTGAACTGTTGAATGTTCCATTTGAGGAGTTCTTCCAGTTTTTCAATCAAAAGGCCCTCGATAAAGCAACGGTCACTTGCTACTGTCTGTAAGTAGTACTACTTCTGTCATTAAGTCTCTCTATATAGGTCAGCTCTTTCATTGCATGTATTTATAATTATCCTCACTATATTATGCAGATTGAAGATCGCCAAATTAAAGAGAAGACAAATCGGTGATATTGGGTTCATTAACACAAATCTCATAGATGCAACTGAGGTTAAATATCATGCTGACGATACCGAGGCCAACTTGCTACGATCATTGGTAATAAATGAAAACAAA
The DNA here is from genome assembly GCF_003073215.2 of Triticum urartu. Taxonomy (NCBI): domain Eukaryota; kingdom Viridiplantae; phylum Streptophyta; class Magnoliopsida; order Poales; family Poaceae; genus Triticum; species Triticum urartu. The sequence goes on along the minus strand of NC_053026.1, from coordinate 602,676,422 downwards.
GATATAATACTCTTTCCTTACAACTTCAAGTGAGTGTTACTGTCTTGTGCATATTCGGTTTCCCTTATTAGTCCAGGTTATAGTAAAGTAATTGATGAGTTATGCATGCGTGCATAGGTTCCACTATATTCTCCTAGAGATTAAGCTTGAGCAGGGACTAGTAACCATCTTAGACTCGAGACAAAAAGATCCCGGGACTATGTGGACATGACTCAAATGCTCGAGAAGTAAGTTAAATCGATCATTATCCACCATATCAGCAACTTTGTTCATTTCCTGATATCAATAATTGTTTTCTTTGTCTGGCAGGGTTTGGAGAAAATTCACCAAAAAAGCTCTGGGACTGCCGAAGAAGCTGCAATTTAGACACCCGAAAGTAAGTACTATAGTAACATGTTCCGCGCATCTCCTAGTGATTCAAGCGCTAGTTTCATCAATACCATTTGGCATGCTTGCTTATCAGTTTGATTGACCTCTATTTCTTGTAAAGTGGTTGTGGCAAGAACAAGGGAATGATTACTATGGATACTACGTTTGCGAGTCCATCCGCCACACGACCTGTGAACGAGGGTACTCTGATGAACAATATGAAGTGCGTAAGAAATAATATTCACAATTTTATTTTATTACCATCATTTGTGTTGAGTTTCATTTATTCATATATATATATACTAGCTAAATACCCGTGCGTTGCGACAGAGTGATAGATATATATTGAGATATTTTTTCTACTATTTGTTTTATTTTTGACCATACGTTGGTAATTACGGTGTCTTCCTAGCATCCAATACATGTTCTTTAGAAGGTCTATCTTGGTCTTTGTCTCTAACCGTTGTACTCCTACTAATATCATTCTTTCTTAATCGTCATGAACCGTATTAGAAGATAGACTCGTTTGTAAAACAATTATAGCAATTTCACGGTGAGTAGATGCTGAAACTTGAGTCGAGTCAACAACGAAAGAAGTATCCACAACATTGTTTCAAGGAAGATGCCAGAATAAAAAGCAGCAAATAGTAAGTGAAATATTAGCTTCCAAAACATATATTTGTTTATTTTGTGTCAACATTTTCCTTTGTAGAATCTTCTATCCTAAGGCTTCTTAAGTGGTTGCTCGTCATGAAGCCTATGCACTAATTCATCTTCACGTAATAGGGTAAAATCTTTGATTTTAAAATCTGGACAACCTTATTTGGACTTCTCAAGGTAGCACCAAAGATGGATGACAAATTCACAAGATTTGGTGGATCAAATTCTTTTATCATCTCAAGGAAGTTACTCTGCTAAGAGAAACAGATAATTGAATAATTGTGGTAATTGAGAAATATTGTTACATGTGTCCTCATATCCTAGAAGAAAGAAAAAGAAATTTGGATTGCTATAGTAGACTCGTCTCGACCATAAGGGTATAAGATGGAGTCTACATTTTCTGTCTCTGTTTGTCATCACTCGGTCCGTCAGGTCTAGCGTTACACAACTGAGAAAAACATGGATTTCTCCAAATCTATTTGCAATCACCGGCTTTATTTTACATAGGGTAAATAAGATGCCTAGAACCTAGAAAATCATTCACTACACACAAAAGTACAATCTTAATTATGAAGAAATGAGGACAGTCAACTAAGCAGAACTGTGATGGTCCGGTGAAAGTTACTGCATGCCAGTTAGTGCATGAGCAAGCAGAAACCACTTGAATGTATATCAAAGTTCCAAGAACTAAAAAAAGGACCATGAAAACACTTCAACACATATACATGCATGTAGACAGTGAGAATCATGCAGAGGATTTCTCAGCAATGTTTGCTTGGACACAGAACTTATAATTCACATAATGCTGATATGCATGATACCTGTTTTGCACACGTCATTTATAGGGAATACTTATTTTTGCACATACATGTGCAGAAACTTTAGCTTGTCTACTAACGTAGCGAAGCTCAGACCTCAAAGGATAGTACACTTCTAGGTACCTCTAGACATTAGTTCATGGCGCATACGTGAGTATCCATGTGCATAGAGTCGAATTTTGTAGAGATATTCATCGCAGGTTACTTCTTGGGCTGGTACCACAATTGCCAGCGGCATTCTTGCTCCTCCATCTCTACTGGGATTAGAGCATTATGGACATAATTCACACACCGTCTAGAATATATCGTCTTCAATTAAACAAATCTAGTGTATATAATGCGAACCATCTATTAATATATTGTCCCTTAAATACCATCCTTGAGGAGCCATGCTACACAAAATGCCATTAAAAACTACACCAACGATAAATAATTGAACATTCTTGACACTAAATGTAGGGAAGCACCACCTGGTCAAATTTTGTTCTTCAGATATTTCTAATAGCACATATTATTGCCAATCTTGACGAATCAATCACAAATGCAATTAACAAATCAGGACCATAATAATTATCAGTACCGTGTTTCTTTTCTGAAACATCTGTTGTCCCTCACATACAAAATAACTGGATTTATGTGGAGCCCGTTAGATGCAATTGTACGTGTAAATTTAAAACATTACTTCTATACCCCCAAAAAATCTGAAACAATTGCATATCAGTATATATTTCATTTGCACACGGTAATGACACAGGAGCACCTCTTCTTCTATGTTTCTGCAAGGATCAAGTAGCACAGATGCATACGTTTGATTACTAAAGCAGATCAAACCCATCAACATTGAGACTGAAAATTACAAAAGACGAGTATGAGACGTTCCACCAAGGGTACGTGTGTGAGTTTGGGAGCTTACCTACTCATGGCCAAGACATCCTCATTTCGAGTGCCCAGCAACCTAGCATTCAAAAAACAAGACAGACCTTCAGCATCAGATACCCTCTACTATAATGTCATGCAATAAGAGAAGTAACATCTGACAAGGTGTGGTACTATACATCAAACTATGCAGGAGCATAGCTGCTGCACCTTCTCCAGGGAAAAGTGCCATGGTTGCAATAAACTCAGATGCTATTTACCGGAAGTTCAGCGTATCTTTGTAAGAGAGTTGAGTATAAAATATGTGCTAATTTATCATGTCCAGTTTATCCTACCAAAGTGCAGCCCACGAACGTAGGGGCCTGTACCACATAGTAAGAATCTGCAAAGCAATTACATGCATCATGAACAGATCAAGGAAAGGGAATTATGCAAAATCAACCATTAATCAGGTGTAGTACGAATCAGGAACCAGACATCACGTGTGTACTTCTTGAGAGGAACCATGAAGGCACGTCCATGAGCAAGTTTTTGTGCGGCTTGAAGTCCCAGTGCAACACACAACGTCTCTGCCACACCCTTGTAGAGCTGGCACATCATGATGTACATGCACAACATCACCGGGTCACCAAACACCAGATCAAACACCATTGGCACATTCAACCAAACACCCCGCATGCAAAAATTGGAAAATGAACAACCAACCTTTGACGGTATTGCTAGTGATCTTCTTATGGTTCTTGCGGTGGCCACATATGAACTTCCAGACTCCAGAGGTCGGTATCCTGTACTCGAAGACGAGGTAGAGGATTGATTTGGATCGAGGAGGTGCACGCCATGTGGGTCCTGCAATAGCATCCATGCCCAGAACCTACTGGCTAAGACACTCTCGATGTCGTCGCTAACATCCCCCATTTGGCTGGAGATATTTGGGAGCATGGAGGATGGGGGCAAGGTAGAGGCGCTAGACTACATACTTCAATGGCGGCCCTGTCGACTTTTTGAGTGAGGAGGTCGCGGCATCTCTGGCCAGAACACGGGAGGATCCAGTGGCGCATAGCGGGGAGGACGCGGTAGCTTGCATGAGAACTGAGAACGTGGGAGCCTCCAGCGATGGTTGCCATCACACCAGGCACGAGGAGCGGCGGCTCAAGGTAGGAGGACGATGGGTCGTGGAATAAGGGGTTGAGGGAGATGGGCCTGGGACGTGCGATCGTCGGTTGCGGTTGTTTCCTTCGTCGTTTTTCTGAGTTTTTTTCCTGTGTGCGGGAAAGAATCACGGTGCGATTGTAGGAGAGGTGGGGAAGGTCGTGATGGTTCTTGCAGGGATCGAGGGAGGTCGAACCATCACGACGTTCGATCCTCCTTTAATAATAGAGATAGAGTGGCACTATTCTAATCCCAGGATTAGAATAACTATTTGGATCATAGCAGCCCTATATAGGGCCCGACAGGGCCCTCCCGAACTTCTGAACTGCCGCCGGCCCGACAGGATCCACTGGATCCCGAGGCCCCCCGACAGGATCCACCTGATCACGATCCCGATCCCGAGCCGCCCCAGCCCCCCTCCTCCCCTCGATCCCCCGACCTCCCCCTCATCGCCGCTGATCTTCGCCGGATCCGCCGCCTCCCTTCCTTCCCCAGCTCCTGGCCGGCCGGATCCGCCGCCTTCCTTCGTTCCCCAGCTCCTGGCCGGCCACCGGCGCGGGCGAGCGAGCGACGGTGGACGCCGGTGCGAGGGAGCCCGTGTCGCCTGGACGTGGCGAAGCCGCCATGGACTTCAGGAAGCCGCATCCTCGTCCCATCGTCACCGCCCGAAGCCTTGGCAGACCAGATGACGGCCCCGACGGAAGCAACGGCGAGCGGCGCGACCAACGGAGCAACTCCTCCGCGGAGGCGGCATCGGCTGCGCCCTCAAATTCAGCGGCAAAAGTACATGAACTTCCTCCCAATTTTGCCTTCTTCTTCAATCTTGCCTTCTCTGACCTTCTTGCTTCATGCAGATGAACTTCGCGCCCCCTGCAAGACATGGATTTCCATGGAATTCCTCTACTACCTCCACGACAAATTGTTCTCAAGGTGGCCTATCATCAGCTGCTGGAAAAAGATTGGCCGAACTTCTAGCCAGGGTATGGTTGAACTTCTTCCTTCCTTTGGTTTGTTATTTGCCTACAGCTATGTGAAGTTCAGGTGGTGTGTGAGCCTCAGTCCAGGCTACAAAAGCTTTTTCAAATTCTGCCTGCTTACAACCATGTGAAGTTCTGGTAGTGTGTGAGCTTCAGTCTAGGCTACAAAACATCATTGTAAAAATCTGCCTGCTTACAGGCATGTGAAGTTCAGGTAGTATGTGAGCCTCAGTCCAGGCTACAAACACTATAAAATTTGCCTGCATTCACATTCACACGTGACTTTCAACTAGTAAGTGTGCTAGAGTTCAGGTTGGTATGTCTCTGGTTCTATGCAAAATAAAAATAAAAGGAAAATAAAACATGCACGTGATATGACATGAAGGTCCGGTTGGTATGCACTAGCAGTCCATCCATTCAAACGCATGAAGGTTCATGTTTTTTAACTGTAGACAGTATTTCCCGTTTGCAAAACAGGAAGTTCAGGTTGTGGACAGTGCTGAGTTCAGGTGCATATAAGTAATAAAATATTGTAGAATTAAAAAACAGGATGTGAAGTTAATTCTGTGAAGGGTGCTCAGTTCAGGTACAAAAGTATTGGCAGATGCTCAGCTCAGTGCATAGTGTGATGGCTATCACCACTTTTATACGAGAAGTTCAGGCTGTGAATAATGCTAAGTTCAGTTACAAAGGTATAGGCATATATAACTTGTGTGCTAATAAACATTTTTTTCTTTTATGTCAGGAAGACGAGAGACGCATTAAGAAGCTTAGAAGTTCCCAGCAGCAAGTACACAATCCAAAGCCTGTACGCGTTGCATCACCCCCTCAATGGGTCACGCCTCAAATGCACCAACAACATTACCAACCTGCTCCAGACCAAAAATGGATGACACCCGAAATACATGGATACTTCCGAGATGTTGGGTCACAGCCCTATCCGCACATGTTTGCACCTCCACCTAATTGGGTGACACCGGAAATCCCTCGCGGATTCTTTGTATCCACAAACAGGCTCCCAAGCACGCCGATGGAGGAGGGGGTTAGCTCAAGTCATGCGTGTAACTCTGGAGGTTATCCTGGTGTGCCTCGTCAACGCCAAAGCGAAGAAACTAAACCGGATCCCAGGACAAATCCAACAGCAACACACACACGGAGGAGAGTGATCTGCACACTACCACCGTTTAATCCTGCTGCTGCTGCTACAAGTCAGAATTGTATGGGTGATAAGGTAGATGGATTGCTTCACAAAACAAAAGAGCAAACCAAGACCAGGATCGCAATACCTCCACAACCACCTCAAGCAAAAAGGACGCAAACAAGAGAGAGGCCATCTTCAGCCCTCCTTCCTCCTCGTGATCCACTGCCGCATCCTGCTATGCTTACTCCGCCATGCCCCATCCCAGAGGGACAGCAACTGACACCGGCGGAGTTGCGATCATACACGCACGTAAGTGAAACAAAAAATATTAATATACACATCTTGTATTATCTGCACATTCTCTGCTCCCTCCAGAATAACAAGTTCATAAACTGCATTTTAACGTGCTATTTGGATTTTTTTCTTTTTCTGCAGACGCCGGATCTACCGGATTATCTAATACCAAGACTAAAGATGCGATTCAAAGATGTAGAGAAAGCAAGGGAATTTTATAACAGATACGCCAGACACGCTGGTTTTGGAATCAGGAAGACGGGTGGAAATGACAACCACAAGTATTTTGTTTGCGCCTTCCAAGGGATACACACATCTTCTGTTTCAGAGGCCAACAGAAAGCGAAACAAAACATCGCAGAGGACGGGCTGCAATGCAAGAATGAGGGTGAAGGTGCAGGAGGATGACACATGCGTGGCAGTGGACATTGAGTACAATCATAATCACCAGCTCATGCAAACTGATGACATGCTGGTATTTTTGCACTCACACAAGAATTATGACCCCACTATTCTGGAGTATGTAAAGCTCCTGCAGTACCATGATGTCAAGCACACAACAATCATGTCCATGCTATCTGAAAATGAAGATGGAAGCTACTTCCTAAGCATGACCGGACGAGACCTACTAAACCAGTAAGTATTCAAACACCCACATGCTGCAATGTAAAATAGCATCCTAGCTCACAACCCCTTTGATAGCAAAAATAACAAATGCATGTTGGCGTGTGATTTGTAGGAAAGCCATGAATGCAAGGAAAGATGATTTGGATGATGTATTAAAACTTGTTTCATTCTTCAAAGACATGAAGGCAATAAATGATGAGTTTTTCTATGACATCCAAGTGGACAAGGGCAAGTCAATTAAAAACATTTTCTGGTCCAATGCAAGCTGCCGAGGAGCCTATCAAGACTTCAGCGATTGCGTAACATTTGACACGACTTACAAGACCAACAGATTTCATATGCCCCTGGGAGTGTTTGTTGGAACAAACCATCACTTGCAGTCAACGATATTTGCTGTTGCCCTGATAAGAGACGAAGATGCAAAGTCATTCAAGTGGCTGTTCGATACATTTGTACGGTGCATGAACAACAAGCACCCAACTTGCATTCTAAAAGGTGAGTTCAAAAAAAACTCCTCAAGTTTCATCATCTTTTCAATCTATGGGTCTCTGTTGATTGGGTACATTTGTTTTTTCTGAAAAATATGTAAAGAATGCAGTTCAACCACTGTTAGCACAGAAGTCCAACTAGCAAATACAAGAAAGCAAAATTATCTGTCACATGTTTAGAAAAAAAGTAGTTATGAACGTGAAGTTCAAGTACATGAATCATAGAAGTTCAAGTACATGAATCATAGAAGTTCAAGGACAAAGCTGTTAGATAAAAATATGTAGCATGTTCAGAAAAACATAGTTATTAATGTGAAGTTCAATCACTGCTACCGCAGAAGTTCAACAACACTGCTGTAAGAAATTTTTTGAGTGTGACACTACTAGTTTGTCCTACTACTAACTGTGAAGTTCAAGCACTGGTACCACAGAAGTTCAGCAACACTGCTGTAACAAAAAAAATACATGTGACATTCTTAGATAGCCATACTACTAGATGTGAAGTTCAATTACTTGTGCAACATAAGTTCACCATCAGTACAAAAAAGAATCAAGTTTCATTTTTTAATTCATGCAGACCAGTGCCCATCGATGGCGAAAGCTATACCACAATCATTTCCAAACACCGTCCACAAGCTATGCCGTTGGCACATATTGAAGAAGTACAGGGAATACCTCGCGTTGCTGTACAAAAAGTATAAAACATTCAAAGAGGAGTTCACAGCTATATTGAACTGGCCGCTGATGCCAATGGAGTTTGAAGATGCCTGGGCTGAACTCGTGCACAAGTATCACCTAGAGAACGACCAGATGATGATGCAGCTCTGGAGTGATAGGAAGATGTGGATTTCAGAATATTACAAGAACATTTTCTGTGCTAGAATGACTTCCACACAATGAAGCGAGAGCATGAACCACGTGCTAAAGAAAGGGTTTGTCAAGGGGACCCAGAACCTACACAAGTTTGCTAGGCAGGTCAATGCTTGCATACAAACTCGGATGCAGAAGGAGAACGAGCAAACAATGACCAGCATGGTATGATGACAAGTACAAAACACCACCATCATGTTCTGTTTACCTTCAACATGTGCACTTTGAATTTAAAAAAATGAAAACCATGATTCTGCTTCAACTAATATCTTACTTTTTGACATGTGGAGACCAATCCTGTGACAAAGACAACTTACGGCTACGAGGAAGACATGTCTATCAAGTACGCGAGAGCCGTGTACACCGAGATGAGGAATAGGATGAGAAAGGCCACGCTATTTCGCGCAAAGCGTACAATAGAGTCCACTAAGTACCTTGTGTACTACCACAACAAGCCTGGCCATGATGATGAAGAAAGATTTTCCTGGTCAAAGCATGAATTCCAGGTTGTAGCTGACCCAGACAATGAAATATACGAGTGTGAATGCAAGCTCTGGACACACACATGTGAGCGGGAAAACAAACTCATTAAATAGCTAGACTAGTAGTATCATATCAAAATTTATGAAACTCATTGCTGCCTCACAAACTATGTATTCTGCATTCGTCAAAAAATGCAGGCCTGTTTTGCCTTCACATCATGAACATACTGGACTACCTGAAGCCTGACAAATTTCCAAACAAGTATATCCTCAAACGGTACACAAAGACTGCAAAATCACAGCCAACCTTTGATACAAGGGACTACAACACAACCGCATCGGATGGCAGCTCAAGGCTATCGAAGCAAGACATCTTGCTGCAGCTGAATTTGATGGTTAACAAGAAAGCGATGAGATGTGACCAGCAGTATGACAGAGCCTACTATGTTCTCAAGAGGCTCGTGGAAGAGCTTGATGCAATACATTCAACAAATCGAGCGGATGCTGACGAAAGGATGGCTGAAGAGGACGCTGAAATTGAAGATGACCTTCACTATTATGCAGCTGAAATGCTCAACGCCGCCGCTGAATCCAACCAATGCAAGCAGGGTGATGGCCAACCAATGGAGCAGCGACAGCAAGAGACGATGAAACTGCCGCTGTATTCTGAAACAAAGGGTTGGAAGAAAATTACTGCAGCAAAGAAAAGTGACAAGAGAGCGCAAATAAAGGCACCACCTGCAGGAAGAGTCGTGGTGCTCGATGAGAATGGAGTGCCACTTGGACACAGGAAATGTAGTGTGTGCAACCAGGTTGCGGGACACAACAAGCTGACCTGTCCAACACTCTTGGAAAGAAACAATGCCGAGGAGGTCAAGCAACCCAAATCTCAAAAACAGCAACCCAAAGTTATGGAACAAAAGAAGGGACCACACCCACAGAAAGCAAGCACCAGACTTTGTAGCATATGCAAGGAGTATGAACCACATAATGCAAGAACATGCCCGAAGCGAGCAGATGCTGAAAAGACAAGCAAAAAGCCGAAGAAGAAACAGAAAGCAAAACCCAGAGCCAGCAACAAGAAAGAGGTGGAAGAGGAAGAGGAAGACGAAGACACCGTCGAAGAAGAGGAAGACGAAGAGGAAGAGAACGATGAAGAGAAAGAGGAAGAGGATGGTGAAGAGGAAGAGGACGATGAAGAGGAAGATGAAGAGGAAGAGGTACATGTCAAGCAAAAACCTATACAACCAAAGCCTAGGAGGAGCGCAAGGCTGATGAATAGTTAGAATAGGTCAATTAACACAATGCAAACTTATGTCATGTCAATGTCCAGAATATTATGTCATCCCCTTTTATTGTTGAACTTTCAAAGAAGTCCTGGTAACATACACTGTGAAGTTCACGTAGTATTACTGCAGAAGTCCTGGTATGTTATGACATGAAGTGATGTGCTGATGATGTACTGCATGAAAGAGCAAGCAGTAATAAAATAAAAAACATACACTGTGAAGTTCAAGTAATATTACTGCAGAAGTCCTGGTATGTTATGGGATGAAGTGATGTGCTGGTGATGTATTGCATGAAAGTGCAAGCAAGAACAAACATGAAAAACATATACTGTGAAGTTCAAGTAAGCTTACTGCAGAAGTCCTGGTATATTATGGCAGGAGGTGCTCATGTTGTATTCCATAAAAGTGCAACCAGCAAATAATCATACAGTATTGAAGTTCACGTCAGCTTATAGAAGAAGTTCTGGTATATAAAATCAATGTAGGAAAAAAATATGCTTAAAAAATAAAGTTTCACCGCATAAACTAAGGTTAGCAAGCCTAAGACAACACGTTCAAATGTGAAGTTCTGCTTGGATACATGCAGAAGTTCATGTACAATGCCGACAAAAGATAAAGAAACGTCAACAATATTTCTGCACAGATTTACATATGAAATATGTTCGCACTTGAAAAAAACACAAAAAAACAAATATAGATTCTACGCAAAAGCATACATATTGGTTGGGTTGAACATTACCAATACATTACACAACACAAAATATCCTCTCCATCTGAAACCAGCAGCCCAGCCACATCTCAAAGCAGAAGTTCAAGTCTATGATCATATGTTGGGAGCCCGAAAATAAACAACATAAAAAAAATCAAGCAGTTAAACCAAAACCGAGGCAGAAGTTCAGGTACATCTGTTGGGGCAAAAACCTTCAACACATGGATACTGAAAAACGACGCAGTACATTGAAATTCACAAAGCCAAATCATTCTTCACACCAAATGCATTTGTCCACAATATCATAAGTAATAGTGCTGCACCTATAGATACACAAATCACTAAAAACATTCTTACAACCAAATCTTTACGGAATTGTTCCAATCATTATCAAACCTAAAAATCTGTACGAAATCAAATCTACAGATGAAACTAATGCTTCGAATTCACGGGCCAAAGGACTGGATCTCTTTAGGGAGCTCTGAGAGCACGACTTCATTCTTCTTGCTAAAAATCAGAGTGTGCATGAACTCAGCCTTCCAGTCATCTGCAGCAGCCTGCAAACAAAGAAAGGTGAAAACGATGGTTTAGTAACGGATATCTAAAACCACAGCAGGAGAGTCTCAGCAAAAACACACAAGAATAATCAAAGGATGATGAGACAAGAACAAAGACAGAACATACTTCCACATCACCAAAATCTTCAACAATCTCATCGCCATCATACGAAGAGCTGAACTTCACGGCAAAGAAACCACAATCATTACTCTTCTGCTTCGGAACATCGATGAAAGTCGGCCTCTTTGCAATAGTCACCCAGTTAGGCTGCTTGCTCGCCTTGTATGCAGCCTTGCCGTACACCTCCTTGAGCAACCCAACAAATCTCTTCATCTACTGGAAATAACAAAATTAGATGAAGTCAAAAACATGTTAACCAAAATAGTTAAGTTCAGGTACATAAAAAAGCGACACTTGCATAAGATCCACCTAAACAAAATAGCAGAAGTTCAACTTCTAAATGACAGTCAGTTCAAGCAGTATTACCAAAACAGAGACAGCAACATATTTTGTCAACACAAGGCATAATAAACTTCGTGTCAAACAAGAGAATGTGAAAGGAGGTTCAGGCCAAGAAACACTCACGATATTTTGGCAGTCCCCGTGGGAACTCGATCGCGACATTTGCATATTATCGTAAGAAAGTGAATCAAGGATGTCAATGCTCCCACGATATCTATTCAACACATACACACTGTAGTGCGCCATTGTGCCAATTGGCTTGAATAGAATCAAGAAAACCTGCCAAGAATGAAAGGACCGGTGAACACAAACTATAAAAGCATATGTACTAAAGAACCGGCATGAACAAAAACTTCTTGACAAACTCAGCAAAAGGATGCACATGAAATTGAAAAAAGCAAGAGTTATGAAAACCTAACCAGCTTTGCGTTAAGAAGGTCTTCTTCCTTGCGAACAAACATTGGGAGGAGACCAGCAGAATTTTTTGCATCAAACTTTGGAACTGTTGCACCGAAGAAATCATACTCCAGGCAGTACTGTGCATTCACAAAAACACAATTAAAACACCTCCCATATGCTACTACAACAAAACTAAGGCAAAAAGAAGGAGATGGGGGTGCAAAGAACTAAAACCTGTATGAAGTAGGGACTAAGTACAACCCTATCAGCACTAGTGAATATCTCAGAGGCCTCTGGCTTATCCTTCCACAAATTTATGAGATAATCCATTATGTCTCCTTCCATCTGCTGCCCTTCACCGAAAAGCGTATAAAGGACACGTCCTATGAGGTCAATCACAATCGCAGGGATGGTAAACATGCAGTAGCTTGTCCTACAGAATACAAAAGGATGGTAAAAAATATATTAGAAGTTCAGATACAACAACAAACAGAAGTTTAGACACTATAACTCAAAAGGCAAGAGGAGACATAAAACAGAAGTTCAGATACTACAACAACGACAGTTCAGACAATACAACAACAGAAGTTCAGACACTACAACTCCAAGGCAAGGGAGCGACAGATGAGGGTAACTCACTCAGAATGCTTCTCCATTCCGTCTTTACTCAACACATACTATTTCAACTTCCGGGCCTCGGATAGATGAGGGTAACTGTATTTTTTCAGGGGAGCGACAAGAGAACGCCACTTCAAAGGCAATCTTGATGCTCTCTTGGAGGAAGTTATGTTCCCAGACTCAACTGCCGGTTTCCTCCTGGTGATCACAATATTCTTCCCACCTCTACCAGCAACAGTACCAGCAGCACATTTAGCATTCTTCGGGTAAGCAATCTTCTCAAAATCATCATCGGACGAAATCACTTCTGCTTCGGCTGCTTCGACTGCATCAGCCTTCCTGTAGCAAGGGGTTTTTGGAGTACCATGAATACCACCAGCCTGCTTCCCCAACTTGGAAGGAATAAGGGTCCGAGGTCTATCATCTACTATTGGTGCTGTACTCATCGGTTCCTCCCTAGGCTGGTATTCCTGTGACCCCAGGAATGAGTAGTGGTAATCGGTCAGCTCCAACGGTTCCATTGTCAAAGAAAAAAGGAAGAGAAAACATCACCATTAAATACAACTGAAGTTCAGGAACATCACAATGTGCAGTCCAACTAATAAAGATGACATGGTTACTACTCAAGCTGACCTAAAAAATTAGTTGCAGTAAAAAACTAAATGAAGTTCAGGCACAACCAGAGGCATGGTTCAAGATAAACCGATGAACTGTAAATCATTCAACTACAGCTAACAAAACCGTAGAAAGGCATCATCTCTGAAGTTCAATTATAAAAGAAAATGCTCATGTCCATTTAAGCGAAACAAAACACACAAGCAAAATTAAAAAAGATAGAAATGAAGTTCATGTACAAAGAAAATGCTCCTCTCCTTCCGAAACCAGCAGCCCAGCCAGACCTCAAGCAGAAGTCCAAGTTCAGAGAAAAATATGAAGTTCAGGTAGAATAAAAGATGCAGTGCAGGTAAGCAGTACAAGTTCCAAAATACTTACATGTGTAGTAGCCAAACAGAGCTTGGAAGTCTGTCTCAAACAGGTTAGAAGAAGCGATTGAGTACATCCACGTCTTCCTGATATCCCCGATATTCTCATGGGAATAATTTGCAAGAACCCCGTCATGATACGAATTAACATTCGTAAGCATGAAGAATCCGCAGTCGATACTGCCATCAAACGAAGTAAAAGAAATAGTGTTAGGACAGAAAAAGAAAGCCAACGAATTAAACACGTCGCAACTTAAGTACATCTACAGTTAAACAGATGTGATAAAGAGAAAAAGTCGAACTCATACTTGTTTTGCTGCTGGGGGACATCAATCCAATCCAGAGGGAAATTGTTGATGCTAATAGGACTGAAGGGTGTCTCCCTGTCATTGCTGGCATCCTTCCAAAGCCTCTTGATGTTGTCGGCCATCTATCGAAACAGGCGTACCGCACATTCATCTTTTGGTCCATAGTAGGAATGGAGAAGCTGGAACCTTGAATTCTTCAGGTCAAGGAATACCGACACCCAATGACCGACACCACCCATGGAAGCAGGAAGCTCAGGCGGGTCAAAAGTAGGGAAAACAACCTGAAGCATCATAAACACACGAATCATTAAAAAATGAGAATTAATATCAGAATGGTACAAAAGAAAAATAAAACAAATATTAACACAGTGGACCGCACTGCAAAACTAATACAGAGGCAAAGAACAAGATATTGCATACCGAATCATGTGCATCCATGCTATCTGGACCAATCGCCATGAAGTACTTCATCACACGGGAATCCTGAAAATCTTGTCCTAAAATAATGCAGGCAACACCAACATATGAAAAAATACAAAAATGAGACGAACAAGTTTTAACTAAAATGGTAAGGAACAAAACAGAAAAGAAATCACTATATGGTTGACTTACACAAACCCAATACGGCAGGATGAGTTTATCCGATCCCTGGTACTTCGCACATAGACAATAGAGTGCACACTCAGCCACATTAGATGTAAGCATTCCGTGAGGACCAAAAGATATTGCGACTTCTTGAACAGAAGCTTCACACTCCTTGTTTCGGAACATAATCATTGATCTAAAACAAGCGAATAGAAAGTAAAACAAGTTCAGCAGCAGGAACTCAGGAAGTTCATAACACATGTTAGCACAGAAGTTCAGCTATATCACAACAGGCAGTACAGTACAAAAGAGGCCAGAAGTTCAGCGCCAGAAAAGCAAAAAAAACAAGAAGGTCAGGTACATAGACTTGAGAAGTTCAGGTATGAAACCACAGGCAGTTCACAGGGGGTACATGGATGATGTAAATGTTGAGCAGCTGCACTCACCTCTTGGAACGGTCGTTCCTAAGCCTAGTTACACTGTAATAAAAGTCATCAACCTTCTTTCACACGACAGCAAGGTCGCTATCTACTCACCAAAAAGAAAATAGCAATTAACAGCAACACTCAAAGCACATAGATTCACGACAGTTTCAATTAAGACCAACATTCAAGCACAAACATTCAAAACATAAGCACATCTCAGCTGCTACATCAGAAAACATAAAACCACAGCATCATAGACATCACAACCCATGCATTACAAACCTCCACCCACATAGAAAACAGGTTCACTTAACATTCTTTACAACCCACACGATGAACAACAAAACCAGAAGTTCAACCTAGACCACACAGGCAGTTCACAGGGGATATCATGGACTAAACCAAACAACAAAGAGGGAAGGGGATGGGGAAAGAAGAGAGAAGCATGCTCCTCTCTTCATGGATCCTTGCCTAGACCAGTGGCAGCACTGGAATGATCAACCTCCTCTCCATAGCTATCGCTTTTGGTATCTTCATCGTCGTCGCCAGCAGACGTTGCAGCATCGTCAGGAAGGACACCAGCAGCAGCTGGAGCAGCTGGAGAATCTGAAACAAGAAAAGCTTTTGGTTGTGCCTGTAGAGCATTAACATCAACTGATGGCTTTGCTGCAGGAGACTTCTCCGGGCTTGCAGCAGCACTACCACCAGTTTCAACAGCAAACTCAACAGCATCTTTCTCCAAAATGATGTCTCCAGTTGTCTTGCCCTGCTCAACATTAGAAATCTCGGCGACAATGGACGACTAAGATTCAGTCAGGACCACCCCGTCGGAGCAGCCGGTGCCTGAGACGGACATGTCTGCAACCTTCTCTGGAGGAACACTAACATCATCATTCTGCTGATGCAAAAAGAAACAGAAAGTCATTACAAAGGGCTGACTGAACCTCATGCACAGGAGCAGCAAGTCCGTTTCAGGGGAAACAAGACAAATGGACAAGAAAAATGGTACCTCATTTTCACTTCCATGAACCTCATCAA
The DNA here is from genome assembly GCF_003073215.2 of Triticum urartu. Lineage (NCBI taxonomy): Eukaryota > Viridiplantae > Streptophyta > Magnoliopsida > Poales > Poaceae > Triticum > Triticum urartu. The sequence continues at coordinate 602,660,298 of NC_053026.1, read as the reverse complement.
CTATTACGCCACTAGCTGGAGCAGGTTCATGCACAAGGGCAGCCTCATGCACAGGAGCAGCTTCATGCGCAGGTAAAACATCCTCCTCAACCCTAGCATCATCATCAACAGCCTAAAAAATAAAAAAAAATCATTTAGAAAACAAATACCTAATCAGCAGAAGTTCAGATTGCACAATCAGAGAAGGTCAGCTATCACAACTGACACATAATGGAAGTCCAAATACAGTAAACATAGCAGGTCAGATATCAAACTACTCTAAGATACAAAAGGGAACAAAAAAGGGCCATTCATCGAAGTCATGGAAGTTCAGGTGCTGTAGCAGTTGAAGTTCAGGTTTAATAAAAAGATAAGGTCACCTAGGAACACTAGTGGTAAAAAGAAACAGTTTACGACACATCAAATCAACAACGCTCGCCTATGACCACAAACAGTAATAACTGAAAGCTAACATTGAACATTAGTGCAAAGAAATACCAAAAAGCCAACATAAACAAACCTCTTTGGTATGCTCCACGTGGCCTCCTTCATGACCCGAACGAACATAATCCTGCCTCTGAATCTATCTCACAACAACACTTGCCTCATCTTCAAAAGCCTTGCAACGAGCATCCTGCATTTCCTTGAACAGCCCAACGCTAATACAGAGGTGGGAAGTGCTCTGACGAAGCTCTTCAAGAAATTTAGCTTCAATACATAATGCCTCCTTCGAAGACTCAGCATCAAACCCGTGCCTGGGAGGAAGAATCCCATCAACGCGACTAAGACGCTCAGCAGTCGAAGGAACACGAGCCAACTCCCCACAAACAGTTTCAAAAAGACTGTCAATCCTAACTAGAGAAACATTGGCAGCTTCAAACAAATCCTCGGAAGAAACGCCACCTGCAGCACTCACACGGGCAGAAGAACCTCCTGTATCTACAGGGAGGCACCGGTATTAACATCCCGGGAGAATTCAAATCTTGGGGAACTTCCACTCCCTAGGCCGGCAGAACGAGGCATAGTTAGAACATGACGTTTGATAACCCTAAAGAACACAACCTCAGCCTGTGTCTTCCACTGAATACAAAAACAAAAGTCAACGCGTCAGAAAACAAATGAAGGAACATGGGAACAAAAAATATACAAGACAATACCAGAAGTTCAAGGTAAACTACACAGGAAAGAATAATGCATAGAAACACTCATAGGCAGTCTCCCAAACACCCAGTTGGCTGGGTCATCATCACCTTTCGTGACCAAGTCAGCCGCAGCAAGCTCAACAAGCTTGGCCTGATCCATGAAATTGATGCGAGGGGTCCTCAAGTCAATATTAGGCGTCTTTCCAATGATAAGGCAGTCCAGATACATAAGAAGCGGCGCGATGGCACAGCCTGTGACAGCTTTTCCTCTGCTAGTACCTTGCTGCAACCTAACAACAGCACTCCGAATATCGTCAACAACCAACTGGCAGTAGTCCATGTCTGCCATATCCTCAAACACAAGGTTCTCGGCCATTGCTGCCTCCCTGGACACTCGTGTAGACGTTCCAGGGATAACCACCTTCATGAAAACAATAAGGTAAAACACCTGCAGAGCAAGATCATCCTTCGTCTCATCCTTCACAAGTTCAGCGAGGATATTCCGCAAATCCTTTGTCTTGATGTCGTCACTCCTAGCATACCCAAGCTTGCCCTTCAACCTCATAACAGCATCATTGAAACCATCATTCGAGGACCTGGGGGGGTACGATTACCTTGAGGGAACCCAAAGAGATGGTGAATAGCATCACTTGTAATACGTATAACCTTGTTCGCCTCACCCATGTCCAAAATCATGGTTGAAGGGTCAATCCTCGTGTAGATGTTGCCCATCAAAGGATGAGAAATGTTGGAATCAACCTTCAAGTCAAACACACAACCAAAACCAGCCTTGATAACCCTCGTCTTGTGCCTATGTTGTAGCATTTACGCACACGTCTTGACCTCTCCTAGTGAGCAGCGAACCGTCTTGTTAAAACGTTTCGCCTCACCTCCTCCTTGGCCACCTTCTTCGGGCGCTTTGCCTCCTCTCTTCCTCCTCTCAGGCCGCAGCACAAGCTGATACTGAAAAAAATACATTGACAAGGAAAAAAGGCAGAACAATGAGACACACAAGCTTCACCAAAATTCCACTAATGCCTACATACGCACCACATCTCAGAAGTCCAACTATGTCTACATAGGCAGTACAACCATGTATGACCAGAAGTTAACATGCTTTCAAAAATGTTGGAAATTTATAAAAGCAAAAGTTCAACCATGTATACCAAGGCAGTAATCAAACATGTATCTCAGAAGTCCAACTATGTCTACATAGGCAGTACAACCATGTATGAACACTAGTTAACATGCTCTCAAAAATGTTGGAAATTTAAAAAGCAGAAGTTCAACCATATACACTAAGGCAGTAATAAAACATGTACACCAACAAGTTAAGCTTATTTCTTCATGTATATACCCAGAAGTCCAACTATGTACACAAAGGCAAAAATACCATAAAAGCAAAGCACGTCGGCTAATTTATTCATCTATATGGAGCAGAAGGTCACCTATGTACGCCAAGGCAGTGCTAAAAACAATAAAACTACAAAAATAGCGACAAATGCTTAAAAAATAGTAAACATTAGACATTCATACCTGATTAGCGGCATCATCATCATCGTCGTCGTCCTCATCATCAGCATTGAAATCAGCATCATCATCGTCCTCTGGATTAACACGAGAACGCTTCTTCACACCCTTGTTGACCTTTGCAGGTGGAACCTTGCACTTCACGCCGCATTTCTTCCCCTTACCAAATGCACCAGCACCAATCGGAGAAGGTGTAGGCGCGGCAGTGGCAAGCACACGAGGACTACGGCGTGGCATACCGCCAACGCCTAGCCCTTCATCTTCAACAACTTCTGCAGGCCTTGAAACACGTGGGCTCCTCCGAGGAGTAACTTCACCAACTACTAGCTTCCTCGCAGCAGTCTTCTTAATTTTCTTCTTAACAGGGACAACTGTGCCATCACTGCCACACGACACGTCTTCCTCAACAATGAGCTCAACTGCATGAACAGATCCAGGAACATCAGAACCTTTCTCAAGGCAGGCCACCCTCTTCTTGTCAAAATCTTCTCGCTTCTTCCTCTTACATTGGTCCTCTAGGAGATGCTGAAGAGGCACATCCTCGGGTTGCGTGACAGGTTCAGTGCCATCAACAGACTGCGACTGCGTCTCTGACATCTGAAGAGAGCACAAAGGATCCGGAACGGAATCACAACCTTTGACTGAGGGAGCCCCGTCCTCAGTTGCAGCAGGGTTTTCTGATAAACCCAACTCAGATAAAACATCGTTGATGGTGTTCACAGCTTCCTCCTCTGTGGACACATCTGCAAAGAACACAAAAAATCGAAGCAAAAAATAAAGAAAGTCAGGAATAAAAACAAAAACAAACGACATGAACAAGCTAAAAAAACATGGCTGAAAACTTTAAAATGAAAAGAAAAGGGGTTTCACATACTAGGTGAAGCAAGAGCTGCAGAAGCAAGATCCTCGAGGCTTGAAACATTCTCAAGGCTCAAAGCAACCTCGGCAATCAAAGTCAAAGGGATAATGGGTGATTTAGCCGCATCAGATATTGGAGCATCAGTATTAACCTCTGAAGCTCCATCTTGATCGCAGGCATTTTTTTCAGAACTATACAACTCATCACCAACTACGAAAAATGCAAGTAAAAAGGCAGCTGAGTTCTAATGCACAATCCTACACCATAGGGACTTCTACTTTGACAACAATGTCCAATAACAAGAAGTTCAACAATACCTAACAAAGCAGTAAACACAGCAAACAAACTAAAATCTACGCACTAACTATAAAAACAATCTACACCAGAGGGGTACTACATATAACATGAATGTCCAGAAGTTCAACGATATATAACAATGTAGTAAACACAAAATGTGCATAACAGAAGTTCAACCAAATTTCATTATGAACAAACACTAATTAAAACCAGAAGTTCAACTATGTGACCCAAGCAAATAGCACATTAAAAATATGTAGCATGACCACAAATAGTATTTCACAGCCAAACTAAATATCAATACAATGAACATGATAACAAATAAAAAAAACAAAGATATACACTATAAATATGAATCATTTGGGAAGTCCAACAACACTTGGTGACATAGTTTCACCTACAAATCATCAACTAAAAAGTAAGCAACACTCTACTAACTCAAGCTAAGGGTAAAAAGCATACACATAACCTTTCTTAGAAGTTCACACTAATAAGAATGGCAGTCCAACAAGAAAACTAAGTGAAGATATGGGCAGACATATATAAGAATAGTGCTTTAAAATACAAGATCCAACTACATTAAGATACCTGGAGAAGGTTTGGAAGCCATGACAACACAACCCCCTTGATGAATGAAACTCCAAACCCTAGAACAACCTACTAAAAACAGGGGATAGAATGCATATAGTTAGCAGGTAGAAAAGCATACAACAAATACAAAAAACAACTAAATGAAACCCTAGGATGAAACAACTAGATAATATCAACAAGTATGGAAACATGAACAGTAGCACATATAGGCAAGCACAAACAAAAAAAGAATCTAGAAACTAACTAGCATGTGACAGACACAATCTAGACTTCGAAATCAACAATATTAAGACAATTAGATACATCAGATTCAGCATGAACCATCACACCACACCCTCTCTCACATGCATCTGAATGCTGAAATCACCAAAGGGGAAATGAAATCCAATCAACTCTGAACGGAGAAATAGCACACACAAGCATCTCATAGACAAATCTGACCACGGGGGAATGGAATCCACCCACCACACGCACAAGAACCCTACCTAATCTCCCATCAAACCATCAGAAGAAGGGGGTAGGATGCAGACGCGAGAGTAGGAGGTGGACTCGACAGATCTGGCAAAACTAAAAACAAGCATTAGGGGGGGGCAGCATTTGTACCTCTCGAAACAACCCCCGCACACACGAATCCGCGGCGGTTCTTCCACTCCCCACAACGCCACACGCACCTTGCAACCGTGCAGGCAGTTGCCGCCCTCGCTTCAGAGCAGAATAGAGCTTGCTGGGCGAGGGGGAGCGGGGCGTGGGCGAGAAATAGAAGCGGGGGCCTGCGCCGGTTACTCCAGCACGAGGGCAGGGGACAGGGGCGGAGAAATCGGGGGGAGTTGGAGGCGAGGAAGGCAGCGGAGCGACGGAGAGGGGGAATAGAGCGAGCGACAGGGGGAGAGGGGTTTTCTGACAGGTGGTGATGAGGGAGATGCTCACTTAATGCCTATCTGTCATCAGAATTGTTAAAAAGTAAATACATCTATAGATAAATGAATGCACCATTTGAATGCATATATTATAATGAGATAACTTCACACAACAACACTGCTGATATCCTTAAAACCAAAAATAGATGGCAAATGCACTACCAAAGGAAGAAAAATACATACATAAATATGCACCTAAAAAAACAGCAGAAATAAGTTCAAAAAACAAAGAACAGAAGTTCAAGTACTCTAATAAAAGAAGTAACAGCATAAGAATAAATAAACCCTAAGAAACAAAAAGAAGAAGTTCAAGTACAAAAACAGATGAAGTTCATATCTAACCCTAAACCCTAAACCCTAAAAACCCTAAGATAGATAGTGGGGTCACGGATGTGGCGGACTCGCCTCCGCATGCGACGACGCGGCACGCCGCGTCGTCGCCTGCTCCGACTCGTTCCTGTCTCGGCCTCGCAGGGGGAGGGGAGGGGGGTCGGGACCCCCCTCCCCCCTGCTCGGCCTCGCGCTACCGCATTGCTGCGCGCTAGGATTTGACAGGACGCAATGCGGTTATTCTGTTTCCACCCCCACCGCACGCACCCTAAACCCTAAAAACCCTAAGATAGATAGTGGGGTCACGGATGTGATAGACTCGCCTCCACATGCGACACGCGGCACGCTGCATCGTCGCCTGCTCAGGCTCGTTCCTGTCTCGGCCTCGCAGGGGGAGGGGAGGGGGGGTCCCGACCCCCCTCTGCTCGGCCTCGCGCTACCGCATTGCTGCGCGCTAGGATTTGACAGGACGCAATGCGGTTATTCTGTTTCCACCCCCACCGCACGCACCCTAAACCCTAAAAACCCTAAGATAGATAGTGGGGTCACGGATGTGACGGACTCGCCTCCGCATGCGATGACGTGACACGCCGCGTCGTCGCCTGCTCCGGCTCGTTCCTGTCTCGGCCTCGCAGGGGGAGGGGAGGGGGGTCCCGACCCCCCCTCCCCCCTGCTCGGCATCGCGCTACCGCATTGCTGGGCGCTAGGATTTGACAGGACGCAATGCGGTTATTCTGTTTCCACCCCCACCGCACGCACCCTAAACCCTAAAAACCCTAAGATAGATAGTGGGGTCACGGATGTGATGGACTTGCCTCCGCATGCGACGACGCGGCACGCCGCGTCGTCGCCTGCTCCGGCTTGTTCCTGTCTCGGCCCATACTTGGGCTAATCCCATGATTTCTCACGAGACAAAAGTCTAAAAAGAACATCTGGAGAATTAAAAATTACAAAGAAAACCAAACAAACAAAAAATAGAGCATCATGCACCTTCGCCTTCCAATGTGGAGTGCAAATCTCCAAAACCAGAAGTTCAACCATTAATAAAAAAGAAGTCCAAATCCTACTGAAGATAGTGCTTGTGATCCAGCTCCACACTTACACACTAGTTACAACAAAATTGCAGAAGAAATCTACTAAGGGTTTTTGATTTCTGGAATGTAATCTGTCCTGGAATATCAATGTCAAAAGATGAACCATTCAAGAAAATTTTTGCTGTGACATAAAAAACCAAGAAAGAAGCACATGAGGAATAATAATGATTAGTGTCGAAGAAACAAAATGCACAAGGCGTAAGTTAACTAATAAAATGTTCTAAATAAAGGTAAACTCAAGTTGTAAAAACACAGAAGTTTGGCGTTTGGAAAAAACATCAAATGAACATGTAGAAAAGAAAAATCACACAGAAGCAAAATTCTTGTAAGTTCACGTTAAACACAAACTGAAGTTCTACCACTGTTTGAAGTATGCAAACGTGTTACAAAAAAAAGTAAGGTATGCATGCATATTTGGGAATAATCCCATAGTTTCCACGGAACAAACTAAAACCCAAATTAGAAAATTGAAAATTACAAAAAAAAGAAAAAACAACAAAAAATAGAGCGCGATGTTGCACCACCTTGCAATGTGGAAATCAGGAAGTTCAATCACTGCTAGCATAGAAGTCCAATTACTACCACAGAATGTGGATGATCCAAAAAACTAGCCCCAAAGACTGAATAAATATAAAAAGGGTGATTTGTGTATCTATGGACCACCTCCACATTTACGTATATGAGTACTCTGAAAAACAAAACATTCGTACACAAAATTTTTATAACAACACCAACCGAACAGATCGTATTGTAGCATCAACCAAAACACATGCATTAAAACGAGGGAAGTTCAAGCACAAAAGGTGCAAAAGTCCAACTCTGTAACACAGATAGTAGAATCACTGAAAAAACACATTATCGAATTTTCTTTTCAGATTTATTCACTTGGGTGACTACACCTTCTCAGGCCATGACCTCGAATGATATCCTATTGCGCCCTGACATCAAAACGATAAATCAACCAAGCTGTCTCATTGAAGAACCGAAAACCAGCACCGGCGGACACGAGATCCAATCGCCCGATTTCAGCGGTGTATTCGCCTTGCCGATGGAATTAACAACGCATGAACGGTCCAATCTCACTACTGTAATCAAATCCGCCCTCTATACTCAAATAAAAATAACAAATCTACAGAAGCAGCGGAACCACTCCCGCGGACGAAGAATACAGAGCCTCAAATCAAATCCGTTGAAATTAACGACAAATTGCCCACGAAACTCGTACTTAAACCAAATTACCATCATGTTAGAGGTTCCAGAACATCCACTGAATGCATTAAACTTATAAACAGACACGAGTTCATCCGCCCCGAGAGTGAATCCGCCAAAATGCAAAATTACAAATCAGAACGAGCATTTAGATGCAGGTATGGGTATCTGGATTATAGTCACATCCCACACAACACTATCGACCGGGATAATTCGCGGGGGAAGCCACGGTTGCGAAGATAGCCCGAAGGTCGGGTTCGTACAGAGGGAAGTTCAGGTGCGTTACTCAGGCAGTTCGGGTTGTGATCAGAATATTATTCTGATCCCGTGATCAGAATAGTGTTTATATATATATATATATATATATATATGTATTGACCCCCTTCTTCAAATTAGATCTTTTGGATGCGGGATGAACTCCTAGCACCAGCTCGTATGTGAGAAATTCAAGAGGAATTGGCGGCATTCTTCCTTGACCATGTGATCGCTGAAGACGGAGAATACTATGTGGATCCTGTGTTCATATATAATTAGGAGATTATATTGTAAGAGATAATTATTGTGTATATGTAGCCGGTAGTGCCGGATAGATATACGAGAACTTGTTGTTCGACCAATCTCTCGAAGAAGGAGAGGTGGTCGACATCACTTCTCTCTGTATGCATATATGTTCATGACGATCTTCTGTTTCCTTCGTTTGCTTACTAGCTAGCTAGCGTGTCTAGTCCTCTCTATACGTATATAGTACGTAGCGTCGACCAAGCACGGGCATAAGAGAGGACACTTCTCTCTATTAATTAGCTAGCTAACACAATATATGAAACACCTAAATTAACCTCCCAAAACCCCCAACCCCCCCCCTTTAAAAAAACAAAAACCTCAGCCCCTGAAATGCTGACACGTGGATGCCTATTGGTCCCGGTTGGTGCCACCAACCGGGACCAAAGGCAAAAAAACAAAAACCTCAGCCCCTCAAATGCTGACGCGTGGATGCCTATTGGTCCCGGTTGGTGCCACCAACCGGGACCAAAGGCCCTCCTGCCTGGGCTCGGTGCACCGGCCACGTGGAGGCCCATCTGTCCCGGTTCCAGTTTGAACTGGGACTAAAGGGCCAGGGCATTAGTAACGACACTTTAGTCCCGGTTCAAAAACCGGGACAAAAGGCCCTTACCAACCGGGACAGAAGACCCTTTTTCTACTAGTGTAATGCAAAGGTCTTTTGGAGTTTGGGCTTCAAGAACATTTTTTAAGTTTCAAAAGTCTGATTTCGAGGAGCCATATGATTATAAGGTTTATTTCAGACTTCACTCGCTTCTACTCGCTCTGTTCAACATATTTAGGCCCATGTGAGGATTACAAATGAATCTCAACAGGTGTGCAAATGTTCCAATCAGGTGCAAAATGTGGATTTGCAGGCCATTCTCCTTCCATTCCCTATCCTAGTTCGGTCTTACTCTGTCAAGTACCTAGGTTTGCCTCTATCGCATAAATATCCGCGGAAGGTGGACCTCATGTCGTATGTGCAGAAATTCCCAAACAAACTACTGAATTGGGAAGATGGTTTGATTGCATCAAGCGGCTGCCTTGTGCTGATTAATTCGATGCTTACTTCTTCGACATCTACCCTATGATCACGATGGATCTTCCGCCATCGTTTCTCAAAGCATCAAAGAAATTTCGATGGGGCTTCTCTTTGGGAGAGAAGTGATAATACTAAGAGAGGCCAATGCTGATTAATTCGATTCTTACCTCGTTCAACATCTACCCTATGATCACGATGGATCTTCTGCCATGGTTTCTCAAAGCGTCAGAGAAATTCTGACGGGGCTTCTTTTGTGAGAGAAGGGACAATACTAAGAGAGGCCAATGCAAGGTTTCTTGAAGATTGTCTACTCACCAAAGGAGGTTGGTGGGTTGGGCTTGAACTGCCTCAAAACCCAGAATGATGTCCTTTGGACAAAGTGGTTGTGGATGGACAAGACTAGTGATCAACTGCCTAGAAATGCTTTGGACATGGTAGTCGCCGAGGATGCGAGGGGTCACTTTGTGGTCTCTTCATCTTTTTGCATTCAGTGCGGGAACTCAATTCTCTTTTCGCGGGTTCATTAGGTTGGGGCAGCAACTTGCTATGCTTGGATCCTAATATTATTGCTCTCGACAAGCCATGGGATCTTGGACGTCGTACGGTGGAGGAGGGTCACAACAAACACCTTTGGCCTCGTGATCTCTGTGGTGCCCTTTTGGTCCTTACCTAATGCAACTCGGTAATCTGGTAGAACAACTCGGCAAAAACTCTGGCACGTGGGCCTAGAAATGGACATCTACACATTGTTAGTCTGACACTCGGGGTACATCACTACTGTTGGGGAACGTAGCAATAATTCAAAAAAATTCCTATGTGTCACCAAGATCAATCTGGGAGATGCTAGCAACGAGAGAAAGGGAGTGCATCTTCATACCCTTGCAGATCGCTAAGTGGAAGCGTTGCAAGAACGCGTTTGGTGGAGTCGTACACGCAGCAATTCAGATCGCGGTCGATTCCGATCTAAGCACCGAACAACGGCGCCTCCGCGTTCAACACACGTACATCCCTGGGACATATCCTCCTTCTTGATCCAGCAAGGGGAGAGGAGAAGTTGAGGGAGAACTCCGACAGCACGATGGCGTGGTGGTGATGGAGCTCATGGTTCTCAGGCAGGGCTTCACCAAGCACTACGAAGGAGGAGGAGGTGTAGGAGAGGGGAGGGGCTGCGCCAGGGTAAGGGGTGCGGCTGCCCTCCCACCCCCCACTATATATAGGGGCAAGGGAGAGGGGGCCGGTTGAAGGAAATATTCCCTAGAGGCAATAATAAAGTTATTATTTATTTCCTTATATCATGATAAATGTTTATTATTCATGCTAAAATTGTATTAACCGGAAACTTAGTACATGTGTGAGTACATAGACAAACAAAGTGTCACTAGTTTGCCTCTACTTGACTAGCTCGTTGAATCAATAATGGTTATGTTTCCTAACCATAGACATGAGTTGTCATTTGATTAACGGGATCACATCATTAGAGAATGATGTGATTGACTTGACCCATTCATTAGCTTAGCACGATGACCGTTTAGTTTGTTGCTATTGCTTTCTTCATGACTTATACATGTTCCTATGACTATGAGATTATGCAACTCCTGAGTACCGGAGGAACACTTTGTGTGCTACCAAACGTCACAACATAACTAGGTGATTATAAAGGTGCTCTACAGGTGTCTCCGATGGTACTTGTTGAGTTGGCATAGATCAAGATTAGGATTTGTCACTCCGATTGTCGGAGAAGTATCTCTGGGCCCTCTCGGTAATGCACATCACTATAAGCCTTGCAAGCAATGCAACTAATGAGTTAGTTGTGGGATACTGCATTACCGAACAAGTAAAGAGACTTGCCGGTAACAAGATTGAACTAGGTATTGGGATACCGACGATTGAATCTCGGGCAAGTAACATACCGATGACAAAGAAAACAACGTATAGTGTTATGCGGTTTGACCGATAAAGATCTTCGTAGAATATGTAGGAACCAATATGAGCATCCAGGTTCCCCTATTGGTTATTGACCGGAGACATGTCTCGGTCATGTCTACATAGTTCTCGAACCCGTAGGGTCCGCACGCTTAAAGTTCTGTGACGATCGATATTATGAGTTTATGTGATTTGATGTACCGAAGGTAGTTTGGAGTCCTGGATGAGATCGGGGACATGACGAGGAGTCTCGAAATGATTGAGACGTAAAGATCAATATATTGGACGACTATATTCGGACATCGGAAAGGTTCCGAGTGGTTTGGGTATTTTTCGGAGTATCGAGGAGTTACGGGAATACGGGAAGAAGTATTGGGCCTCAATGGGCCAAGTGGTGGAAGAGAGGAGGCAGGGCGTGCGGCCCCCTAGCCCAAACCAAATTGGACTAGGGGCCGCCCCCCTTTCCTCCTTTTCCTCCATCTCCTTCCTTCTCCCCTTCGCCCTTCCTTTCCTCCTCCTAGTAGGAGTAGGAAAGAGGGGAGTCCAAATCCTACTAGGAGGAGGACTCCTCCTACTGGCATGCTATAGAGGGCCGTCCGGCCTCCCCCCTTGCTCCTTTATATACGGGGGCAGGGGGCACCTCTAGAAACACAAGTTGATCATTGATCCCTTAGCCGTGTGCGGTGCCCCCTCCACCATAATCCACCTCAATCATATCGTAGCAGTGCTTAGGCGAAGCCCTGCGTCGGTAGCAACATCATCACCGTCATCACGCCGTCGTGCTAACGGAACTCTCCCGTGAAGCTCTGCTGGATCGGAGTTCATGGGACGTCATCGAGCTGAACGTGTGCTGAACTCGGAGGTGCCGTGCATTCGGTACTTGGATCGGTCGGATCGTGAAGACGTTCGACTACATCAACCGCGTCCTCATAATGCTTCCGCTTACGGTTTACGAGGGTACGTGGGCGATACTCTTCCCTCTCGTTGCTATGCATCACCATGATCTTGCGTGTACGTAGGAATTTTTTTGAAATTACTATGTTCCCCAACAGTGGCATCCGAGCTAGGTTTATGCATAGATGTTATATGCATGAGTAGAACACAAGTGAGTTGTCGGCGATACAAGCCATACTACTTACCAGCATGTCATACTTTGGTTTAGCGGTATTGTTGGATGAAGCGGCCCGGACCGACATTACGTGTACGCTTACGCGAAACTAGTTCTACTGACGTGCTTTGCACACAAGTGGCTGGCGGGTGTCAGTTTCTCCAAATTTAGTTGAACCGAGTGTGGCTACACCCGGTCCTTGAGAAGGTTAAAACAACACTAACTTAACAAACTATCATTGTGGTTTTGATGCGTAGGTAAGAACGGTTCTTGCTCAGCCCATAGTAGCCACGTAAAACTTGCAACAACAAAGTAGAGGACGTCCAACTTGTTTTTGCAGGGCATGTTGTGATGTGATATGGTCAAGACGTGATGAGATATAAGTTGTTGTATGAGATGATCATGTTTTGTTGAAGTTATCGGCAACTGGCAGAAGCCTTATGGTTGTCTCTTTATTTCATAAGATGCAAGCGGCAAACAATTGCTTTACTTTATCGCTATGCGGTAGCAATAGTTGCAAGAGTAATAGTTGGTGAGATGACTATGTGGCGACACATTGATAGAGATCAAGATGATGGAGATCATGGTGTCATGCCGGTAACGATGGAGATCATGACGGTACTTTGGAGATGGAGATCAAACGCACAAGATGATGATGGCCATATCATGTCACATATTTTGATTGCATGTGATGTTTATCTTTTATACATCTTATTTTGCTTAGTTCGGCGGTAGCTTTATAAGATGACCTCTCACTAAATTTCAAGGTAATAGTGTTCTCCTTGAGTATGCACCGTTGCCAAAGTTCGTCGTGCCGAGACACCACGTGATGATCGGGTGTGATAAGCTCAACGTTCATCTACAACGGGTGTAACACAGTTTTGCACACGCAGAAATACTCGGGTTTTAACTTGACGAGCCTAGCATATGCAGATATGGCCTCGGAACACTGGAGACCGAAAGGTCGAGCGTGAATCATATAGTAGATATGATCAACATAATGATGTTCACCATTGAAAACTTCTCCATCTCACGTGATGATCGGACATGGTTTAGTTGATTTGGATCACGTGATCATTAGATGACTAGAGGGATGTCTATCTAAGTGGGAGTTCTTAAGTAATATGATTAAATTGAACTTTAATTTATCATGAACTTAGTGCTGATAGTATTTGCATAACTATGTTGCAGATCAATAGCTTGCGTTGTAGCTCCCCATTTATTTTTGATATGTTCCTAGAGAAAACTAAGTTGAAAGATGTTAGTAGCAATGAAGCGGATTGGATCCGTATCTAAGGATTACCGTCATTGCTGCACAGAAAAATTATGTCCTTGATGCACCACTAGGTGACAGACCGATGGCAGGAGCAGATGCAGACGTTATGAACGTTTGGCAAAGCTCGGTATGATGACTACTTGATAGTTTAGTGCACCATGCTTTACGGCTTAGAACTGGGACTTCAAAAATGTTTTGAACGCCACAGATCATATAAGATGTTCCAAGAGTTGAAATTAGTATTTCAGACTCATGCACATGTCGAAAGGTATGAGACCTTTGACAAGTAATTTGCCTACAAGATGGAGGAGAATAGCTCAACTAGTGAGCATGTGCTCAGAATGTCTGAGTACTACAATCACTTGAATCAAGTGGGAGTTAATCTTCCAGATAAGATAGTGATTGACAGAGTTCTCTAGTCACTATCACCAAGTTACTGGAACTTCGTGATGAACTATAATATGCAAGGGATAACGGAAACGATTCCCAAGCTCTTCGTGATGCTGAAATCGATGAAGGTAGAAATCAAGAAAAGCATCAAGTGTTGATGGTTGTCAAGACCACTAGTTTCAAGAAAAGGGCAAAGGGAAGAAGGGGAACTTCAAGAAGAACGGCAAGCAAGTTGCTGCTCAAGTGAAGAAGCCCAAGTCTAGACCTAAGCTTGAGACTAAGTGCTTCTACTACAAAGGGACTGGTCATTGGAAGCAAAATTGACCCAAGTATTTGGCGGATAAGAAGGATGGCAAAGTGAATAAAGGTATATTTGATATACATGTTATTGATATGTACTTTACTAGTGTTTATAGCAACCCCTCAGTATTTGATACTAGTTCAGTTGCTGAGATGAGTAACTCGAAACGGGAGTTGTAGAATGAACAAAGACTAGTTAAAGGTGAAGTGACGATGTGTGTTGGAAGTGGTTCCAAGATTGATATGATCATCATCGCACACTCCCTACATTTTCGGGATTAGTGTTGAACCTAAATACATGTTATTTGGTGTTTGTGTGAAGCATGAATATTATTTGATCATGTTTATTGCAATACGATTATTCATTTAAAGTCAGAGAATAATTATTGTTCTGTTTACATGAATAAAACCTTCAATGGTCATACACCCAAGGTGAATGGTTTATTGAATCTCGATCATAGTGATACACATATTCATAATATTGAAGCCAAAAGATGCAAAGTTAATAATGATAGTGCAACTTATCTGTGGCACTGCCGTTTAGGTCATATTGGTGTAAAGCGCGTGAAGAAAATCCATGCTGATGGGCTTTTGGAATCACTTGATGCTTGCGAACCATGCCTCATGAGCAAGATGACTAAGACTCCGTTCTCCGGAACAATGGAGCGAGCAACAGACTTGTTGGAAATAATACATACTGATGTATGCAGTCCGATGAGTGTTGAGGCTCGCGGCAGGTATCATTATTTTCTGACCTTCACAGATGATTTGAGTAAGATATGAGTATATCTTCTTGATGAGATATAAATCTGAAACATTTGAAAAGTTCAAATAATTTCAGAGTGAAGTGGAAAATCATCGTAACAAGAAAATAAAGTTTCTACGATCTGATCATGGAGGAGAATATTTGAGTTACGAGTTTGGTCTTCATTTGAAACAATGCGGAATAGTTTCGCAACTCACGCCACCTAGAACACCACAGCGTAATGGTGTGTCCGAACATTGTAACCGTACTTTATTAGATATGGTGCAATCTATGATGTCTCTTACCGATTTACCACCATCGTTTTGGTTTATGCATTAGAGACAACTGCATTCATGTTAAATAGGGCACTATCTAAATCCGTTGAGACAACGCCGTATGAACTGTGGTTTGGCAAGAAACCAAAGTTGTCGCTACTTAAAGTTTGGAGTTGCGATGCTTATGTGAAAAAGTTTCATCCTGATAAGCTCAAACCTAAATTGGAGAAATGTGTCTACATAGGATACCCAAAGGAGACAGTTGGGTACACCTTCTATCATAGATCCGAAGGCAAGACATTCGTTGCTAAGAATGGATCCTTTCTAGAGAAGGAGTTTCTCTCGAAAGAAGTGAGTGGGAGGAATGTAGAACTTGATGAGGTAATTGTACCTTCTCCCAAATTGGAAAGTAGTTCATGATAGAAATCAGTTCTAGTGATCTCTACACCAGTTAGTGAGGAAGCTAATGATGATGATCATGAAACTTCAGATCAAGTTACTACCGAACATCATAGGGCAACCAGAGTATGGTCCGCACCAGAGTGGTACGGTAATCCTTTCTGGAAGTCATGTTACTAGACCATGACGAACCTACGTACTATGAGGAAGCGATGATGAGCCCAGATTCCGTGAAATGGCTTGAGGCCATGAAATCTGAGATGGGATCCATGTATGAGAACAAAGTATGGACTTTGGTTGACTTGCCCGATGATCGGTGAGTCATTAAGAATAAATGAATCTTCAAGAGGAAGACAAATGCTGATAGTAGTGTTACTATCTACAAAGCTCAAATTGTCGCAAAAATGTTTTCGACAAGTTCAAGGTGTTGACTACGATGAGATTTTATCACTCCTATCGATGCTCAAAAGTCTGTCTGAATCATGTTAGCAGTTGCCGCATTTTATGAAATATGGCAAATGGATGTCAAAACTGTATTCCTTCATGGATTTCTTAAAAGAAGAGTTGTATATGATGCAACCAGAAAGTTTTGTCGATCCTAAAGGTGCTAACAAAGTGAGCAAGCTCCAGTGATCCATCTATGGACTGGTGCAAGCATCTCGGAGTTGGAATATATGCTTTGATAAAGTGATCAAAGCATATGGTTTTATACAGGCTTGCCGTGGAGCCTGTATTTACAAGAAAGTGAGTGGGAGCACTACAACATTTCTGATAAGTATATGTGAATGACATATTGGTGATCCGAAATAATGTAGAATTTTCTGGAAAGCATAAAGGAGTGTTTGAAAAGAGTTTTTCAAAGAAAGACCTCGATGAAGCTTCTTACACATTGAGCATCAAGATCTATAGAGATAGATCAAGACGTTTGATAAGTTTTTTCAATGAGTACATACCTTGACAAGATTTTGAAGTAGTTCAAAATGGAACAGTCAAAGAAGGATTTCTTGCCTGTGTTGCAAGGGGTGAAGTTGAGTAAAGACTCAAAACCCGACCACAGCAGAAAATAGAAAGAGAATGAAAAGTCATTCCCTATGCCTCAGTCATAGGTTCTATAAAGTATGCTATGCTGTTTACCAGTCCTATTGTATACCTTAGCATCTTTCTGGCAAGGGAGTACAATAGTGATCTAGGAGTAGATCACTGGACATCGGTCAAAAATATCCTTAGTGGAATAAGGAAATGTTTCTCTGTTATGGAGGTGATAAAAGAGTTCATCATAAAGAGTTACGTCGATGCAAGCTCTTTATGTCGATCTGGATGACTCTATGTCTCGATCTAGATACATATTGAAAGTGGGAGACATTACCTAGAGTAGCTCCATGCAGAGCATTGTAGACATAGAAAATTGCGAAATACATATGGATGTGAATGTTGCAGAACCGTAGACTAAACTTCTCTCAAAAACAAAACATGACCACTCTTTGGGTGTTAATCACATAGCGATGTGAACTAGATTATTGACTCTAGTAAACCTTTTGGGTATTAGTCACATGGAGATGTGAACTAATCACATAAAGATGTGAACTAGATTATTGACTCTAGTGCAAGTGGGAGACTGAAGGAAATATGCCCTAGAGGCAATAATAAAGTTATTATTTATTTCCTTATATCATGATAAATGTTTATTATTCATGCTAGAATTGTATTAACCGGAAACTTAGTACATGTGTGAATACATAGACAAACAAAGTGTCACTAGTTTGCCTCTACTTGACTAGCTCGTCGAATCAATCATGGTTATGTTTCCTAACCATAGACACGAGTTTTTATTTGATAAACGGGATCACATCATTAGAGAATGATCTGATTGACTTAACCCATCCGTTAGCTTAGCACAATGATCGTTTAGTTTGTTGCTATTGCTTTCTTCATGACTTATACATGTTCCTATGACTATGAGATTATGCAACTCCCGAGTACCGGAGGAACACCTTGTGTGCTACCAAACGTCACAACATAACTAGGGGATTATAAAGGTGCTCTACAGGTGTCTCCGATGGTACTTGTTGAGTTGGCATAGATCGAGATTAGGATTTGTCACTCCGATTGCCGGAGATATCTCTGGGCCCTCTCGGTAATGCACATCACTATAAGCCTTGCAAGCAATGCAACTAATGAGTTAGTTCTGGGATATTGCATTACGGAACGAGTAAAGAGACTTGCCGGTAACAAGATTGAACTAGGTATTGGATACCGACGATCGAATCTCGGGCAAGTAACATACCGATGACAAAGAGAACAACGTATAGTGTTATGCGGTTTGACCGATAAAGATCTTCATAGAATATGTAGGAACCAATATGAGCATCCAAGTTCCGCTATTGTTTACTGACCAGAGACATGTCTCGGTCATGTCTACATAGTTCACGAACCCGTAGGGTCCGCACGCTTAAAGTTCTGTGACGATCGGTATTATGAGTTTATGTGATTTGATGTACGAAGGTAGTTTGGAGTCTCGGATGAGATCGGGGACATGACGAGGAGTCTCGAAATTGTCGAGACGTAAAGATTGATATATTGGACGAATATATTTGGACATCGTAAAGGTTTCGAGTGGTTCGGGTATTTTTCGGAGTACCGAGAAGTTACGGGAATACGGGATTCCTACTCCTACTAGGAGGAGGAATCCTCCTCCTGGCGCACCATAGAGGGCCGGCCGACCTCCCCCTTGCTCCTTTATATATGGGGGCAGGGGGCACCTCTAGACACAAAAGTTGATCATTGATCCCTTAGCCGTGTGCGATGCCCCACTCCACCATAATCCACCTCGATCATATCGTAGCGGTGCTTAGGCGAAGCCCTGCGTCGGTAGCTACATCATTACCGTCATCACGCCATCGTGCTGACGGAACTCTCCCGTGAAGCTCTGCTAGATCGGAGTTCGTGGGACGTCATCGAGCTGAATGTGTGCTCAACTTGGAGGTGCCATGCGTTCGGTACTTGGATCAGTCGGATCGTGAAGACGTTTGACTACATCAACCGCATCCTCATAACGCTTCCGCTTACGGTCTAGGAGGATACGTGGGCGATACTCTTCCCTCTCGTTGCTATGCATCACCATGATCTTGCGTGTGCGTAGGAATTTTTTTGAAATTACTATGTTCCCCAACACTGCCCCCCTAGATGCATCTAGAGGGGGCGGCGGCCAAGGGGAGGCTTGCCCCCCAAGCCAGGTGGGGGGCGCCCCCTCTAGGGTTTCCCCCAACCCTAGGTGCATGGGACCTAGGGGGAGTTGGCGCCCAGCCCACCTATATTCAGCCCATAGGGCCCTCCGGGGCAGGTGGACCCTCCCGGTGGACCCCCGGAACCCCTTCGGTGGACCTGGTACAATACCGGTAACCCCTCGAACACTTCTAGCGACCGAATAAGGACTTCCCATATATAAATCTTCATCTCCGGACCATTCCGAAACTCCTTGTGACGTTCGGGGTCTCATCTGGGACTCCAAGCAACCTTCGGTAACCACATACTATTTCCCATAACAACTCTAGCGTCACCGAACCTTAAGTGTGTGTAGACCCTACGGGTTCGGGAACCATGCAGACATGACCGAGACATCTCTCCGACCAATAACCAACAACGGGATCTGGATACCCATGTTGGCTCCCACATGTTCCATGATGATCTCATCGGATGAACCATTATGTCGAGGATTCAATCAACCCCGTATACAATTCCCTTTGTCCATCGGTATGTTACTTGCCCGAGATTCGATCGTTGGTATCTCTATACCTCATTCAATCTCGTTACCGGCAAGTCTCTTTACTCGTTCCGTAATGCATGATCTCGTGGCTAACTCCTTAGTCACATTGAGCTCGTTATGATGATGCATTACCAAGTGGGCCCAGAGATACCTTTCCGTCATACAGAGTGACAAATTCCAGTCTCGATTCGTGCCAACCCAACAGATACTTTCGGAGATACCTGTAGTGCACCTTTATAGCCACCCAGTTACGTTGTGACGTTTGGTACACCCAAAGCATTCCTACAGTATCTGGGAGTTGCACAATCTCATGGTCTAAGGAAATGATACTTGACATTAGAAAAGCTTTAGCAAACGAACTACACGATCTTGTGCTACGCTTAGGATTGGGTCTTGTCCATCACATCATTCTCATCATTATGTGATCCCGTTATCAATGACATCCAATGTCCATGGTCAGGAAACCATGACCATCTATTGATCAATGAGCTAGTCAACTAGAGGCTTACTAGGGACATATTACGATCTATGTATTCACACAAGTATTACGGTTTCCGGTTAATACAATTATAGCATGAACAATAGACAATTATCATGAACATGGAAATATAATAATAACCACTTTATTATTGCCTCTAGGCCATATTTCCAATAGTCTCCCACTTGCACTAGAGTCAAGAATCTAGTTACATTGTGATGAATCGAACACCCATAGAGTTCTGGTGTTGATCATGTTTTGCTCGCGGAAGAGGTTTAGTCAATGGATCTGCGACATTCAGATCCGTATGCACTTTACAAATATCTATGTCTCCATCCTGAATATATTCACGAATGGAGTTGAAGCAACACTTGATATGCCTGGTCTTCTTGTGAAACCTGGGCTCCTTGGAAAGGGCAATAGCTCCAGTGTTGTCATAGAAGAGAGTCATCGGGCCCAACGCTTTGGGAATAACTCCTAGGTCGGTGATGAACTCCTTCATCCAGACGGCTTCTTGTGCTGCCTCCGAGGCTGCTATGTACTCAGCTTCACATGTAGATCTCGCCACAATGCTTTGCTTGCAGCTGCACCAGCTGACTGCCCACCATTCAAAATGTACCCGTATCCGGTTTATGACTTGGAGTCATCTAGATCTGTGTCGAAGTTACGACGATCTCTTCGTCACCTCCATAAACGAGAAACATATCCTTAGTCCTTTTCAGGTACTTTAGGATATCCTTGACCGCTGTCCAGTGTTCCATGCCGGGATTACTTTGGTACCTCCCTACCAAACTTACGGCAAGGTTCACATTAGGTCTGATACACAACATGGCATACATAATAGACCCTATGGTTGAGGCATAGGGGATGACACTCATCTTTTCTCTATCTTCTGCCGAGGTCAGGCATTGAGCCGTGCTCAATTTCACACCTTGCAATATAGGCAAGAACCCCTTCTTGGACTCATCCATATTGAACTTCTTCAATATCTTGTCAAGGTATGTGGTTTGTGAAAGACCAATGAGCGTCTCGATCTATCTCTATAGATCTTGATGCCTAATATGTAAGCAGCTTCTCCAA
The DNA here is from genome assembly GCF_003073215.2 of Triticum urartu. Taxonomy (NCBI): domain Eukaryota; kingdom Viridiplantae; phylum Streptophyta; class Magnoliopsida; order Poales; family Poaceae; genus Triticum; species Triticum urartu. The sequence goes on along the minus strand of NC_053026.1, from coordinate 602,639,031 downwards.
GGTCCTTCATTGAAAAACACTTATTCAAGTAGGCCTTTATGCTTTCCAAAAATTCTATATCATTTCCCATCAATAGTATGTCATCCACATATAATATGAGAAATGCTACAGAGCTCCCACTCGCTTTCTTGTAAACACGGGCTTCTCCATAAGTCTGGTAAACCCAAACGCTTTGATAATCTCATCAAAGCGAATGTTCCTACTCCAAGATGCTTGCACCAACCCATAGATTGAGCGCTGGAGCTTGCATACCTTGTCAGCATTCTTAGGGTCGACAAAACCTTCCGGCTGCATCATATACAATTCTTCCTTAAGGAAACCATTAAGGAATTCCATTTTCATGTCCATTTGCCATATCTCATAATCATAGAATGCGGCAATTGCTAACATGATTCGGATGGACTTCAGCTTCGCTACGGGTGAGAAGGTCTCATCGTAGTGAACCCCTTGCACTTGTCGATAACCCTTAGCGACAAGCCAAGCCTTATAGATGGTCACGTTACCATCCGCGTCAGTATTCTTCTTAAAGATCCATTTATTCTCTATGGCTTGTCGATCATCGGGCAAGTCTGTCAAAGTCCGTACTTCTTTTCATACATGGATCCTATCTCGGATTTCATGACTTTAAGCCATTTGTTAGAATCCGGGCCCACCATCACTTCTTCATAGTTTGAAGGTTCACAATTGTCTAACAACATGATTTCCAGGATAGGGTTGCCATACCACTCTGGTGCGGAACGTGTCCTCATGGACCTACGAAGTTCAGTAGAAACTTGATCCGAAGTTTCATGATCATCATCATTAACTTCCTCTCTAGTCGGTGTTGGCACTACGGAAACATCTTCCTAAGCTACGCTACTTTCCGCTTTAAGAGGCCGTACCTCATCAAGTTCTACTTTCCTCCCACTTACTTCTTTCGAGAGAAACTCTTTCTCTAGAAAGGATCCATTCTTGGCAACAAATATCTTGCCTTTGGATCTGAGGTAGAAGGTATACCCGATAGTTTCCTTAGGGTATCCTATGAAGACGCATTTTTCCGACTTGGGTTTGAGCTTTTCAGGTTGAAGTTGCTTGACATAAGAACAACTCTAGCAGACCCCGCATCCCACGCCGGCCCATAAAATAACCGCCAAAATGCGGGTCGGCATGGAAAAACTAGCCCGATCAGACATCGCATCCCGCCCCGGCCCGCAAAAAAATTTAGGGGGCGCGGCAAAATCCCGACCCAACCCGGGAAAATGCGGGTTTCCACCTCGCGGCTGCGGTGCCCTGCATATAAGCGGAAGCGGTTGGTGCAGGGACATTTCATCCCGCGCTTTCTCCCCACCAACCATCTCTCCTCCACCCCCTCGCGCCGCCGTCGGCTGCCGCCCAAGATTCCGGCGAAAGCAGCCGGTAGGAGCAAGCCGGAAGTCCGCCACGTGCACGAGGCCTCCCCTCCCTTCCCCCATGCGTCGGCTGGCCGCTAGATTTGCAGATCTGCGGCACTTCATCGTGGGACGCCGGATTTGGCTTTCTCCGGCCACCGCTTGCTGCCCCAAGCGAGGGAGTGGTTCGGGAGCCTCTCCTGTAGCCCAGGCAAGGGTGCATCGCCACATGCAGGTACGAGTTCGTCTGCCCGCCGCCGCCAAAGGTTTTGGGGCATGGACTTGTCCGACCGTCCACCGGGCTCGGCGCTCGTGCAGCGTCTTTGTGGCTTGCCGATGCCGCTCATAGAGTGCGACGACTGCACACGGAAAATGTTGTGGCTCACTTCGGGCACGCCGAAGCACCCCGGATGGGTGTTCCTCAAATGCGAAAATGATGGGGTACATGCACTTGTGGTAGCTCGTTTCATAGTTCATTCTTTAGTTTGCGGTAGCTCACTTCGAGCTTGCTCATTATTTTGTGGAGGATGATGGATGCTCATTTTGGTTTTGGGAAGGCCAATACATTGATTTGTTGATAGAAAGAAACTTAATAGATGTTAGTGCACTCCTTAGTACAATCGAAGGCAATGATGCGGCTGCATGTGCAACTAGAGGGGAAGCAACATCGACTTCTTTTGAACCAAAGATGAAGAAAGAAGAATGCAAAATCAATAATCCACAGATCAACAACGAATGCAGGGAGAAGATATTAGTCCAACTAGTGGGAGCAGTTATGGAAGTTGGAAATCTTATAAAATGCATACTTGTGGTTCTTCTTTTCTTTGGTCTTACTATTCTAGCAAATATTTGGTGATGTCTTTTGTATCCAATGTTGTTGATAAAGCAAAGCAATGCAATATGCTAGATCAAATTAAGGTGCAAATTTAAGTTTTGCAGGCCGGGAGGAGCTGCGCCAGATCAGACGCCGCAAAGCCGACCCGTAAAAAGAATATTCCAGGAATATCCTTTTTTACGGGTCCATTATGTGGGATCTGCAACCGCGGCCATCCGCGCCGGCCCGCAAAGGTGTTTTTCCTGTGAACTGCAAAAACGTTTTGCGGGCCGGGAGGATGCGGGGTCTGCTAGAGTTGCTCTAAGCATCGCATCCCCAAACTTCAGAAACGACATCTTAGGTTTCTTTCCAAACAATAATTCATATGGTGTCGTCACAACGGATTTCGATGGAGCCCTATTTCAAGTGAATGTGGCAGTCTCTAAAGCATAACCCCAAAATGATAGCGGTAGATCGGTAAGAGACATCATAGATCGCACCATATCCAATAGAGTGTGATTACGACGTTTGGACACACCATTTCACTGAGGTGTTCCAGGCGGCGTGAGTTCTGAAACAATTCCACATTTCCTTAAGTGCGTGCCAAACTCATGACTCAAGTATTCTCCTCCACGATCTGATCGTAAGAAGTTTATTTTCCTGTCACGTTGATTCTCTACCTCACTCTAAAATTCCTTAAACTTTTCAAAGGTCTCAGACTTGTGTTTCATTAAGTAGACATACCCATATCTACTTAAGTCATCAGTGAGGGTGAGAACATAATGATAGCCACCGCGAGCCTCAACGCTCATTGGACCGCACACATCAGTATGTATGATTTCCAATAAGTTGGTTGCTCGCTCCATTGTTCCGGAGAACGGAGTCTTGGTTATTTTGCTCATGAGGCATGGTTCGCACGTGTCAAATGATTCATAATCAAGAGACTCCAAAAGTCCATCTGCATGGAGTTTCTTCATGCGTTTGACACTAATGCGACCAAGGCGGTAGTGCCACAAGTATGTGGGACTATCATTATCAACCTTACATCTTTTAGCATTCACACTATGAATATGTGTAACATCACGTTCGAGATTAAACAAAAATAAACCATTGACCAGCGGGGCATGACCATAAAACATATCTCTCATATAAATAGAACAACCATTATTCTTGGATTTAAATGAGTAGCCATCTCGCATTAAACGAGATCCAAATACAATGTTCATGCTCAATGCTGGTACTAAATAACAATTATTGAGGTTTAAAACTAATCCCATAGGTAGATGTAGAGGGAGCGTGCCGACGGCGATCACATCAACCTTGGGACCATTCCCGACGTGCATCGTCACCTCGTCCTTCACCAGTCTCCGCTTATTCCACAACTCCTGTTTTGAGTTACAAATATGAGCAAACGCACCGATATCAAATAACCAGGAGCTACTACGAGCGCTGGTAAGGTACACATCAATAACATGTATATCACATATACCTTTGGTGTTGCCGGCCTTCTTATCCGCTAAGTACTTGGGGCAGTTCCGCTTCCAGTGACCATTTCCCTTACAATAAAAGCACTGAGTCTCAGGCTTGGGTCCTGAAAGTGCGTTATATCGACTAGAGGGGGGGTGAATAGGCGATTTTTATGAAAGTCTTCAAAACGTGGAAGTTATGAAGACAAACGATAGAAATAAACCTATTACCCTGCAGCGGAAGGTAGACTACACTAGGCAAGCCATAGTCAAGTATTCAATAGAGTGAAAGCACAATGTCTAATAGCAGCAATGTAGTAAGGATCAGGTAGGAAGATATTATGAAGCCAAATAGAACACGCAGTCACTCAGTGAAGATAAAAGATAGTGCAATCATACAATGACTTCACAAGGAGTAACAGTACGTAAAGAGAACGGAAGGATGAAACCAGTGACTCGTTGAAGACAATGATGTGTTGGACCAGTTCCAGTTGCTGTGACAACTGTACGTCTGGTTAGGGCGGCTAGGTATTTAAACCTGAGGACACACAGTCCCGGACACCCAGTCCTGAACACGCAGCTCAGGACACCCAGTCCTCACCGTATTCCCCTTGAGCTAAGGTCACACAGACCTCGCCCAATCACTCTGGTAAGTCTTCAAGGTAGACTCCCAAACCTTCACAGACTTCATTCACCGGAAATCCACAATGTCTCTTGGATGCTCAGAACGCGACACCTAACCGGCTGGAGGATTCACAGTCCTCAAGTGTAATAAGTCTTCAGATCACAAAGACAAGAAGACTTAAGTGATGCCTAATTCTCTTTGGCTCTGGGTGGTTAGGGCTTTATCCTCGCAAGGAATTCTCTCTCAAAGGCTTCGAGGTAGGTTGCTCTCAAACGACAAAAGCCGTATACTAACTCTGAGCAGCCAACCATTTTTGGTTGTAGGGGGTGGGCTATTTATAGCCACTAGGCAACCCGACCTGATTTGTCCGAAATGACCCTGGGTCACTAAGAAACTGACACGTGTTCCAACAGTCAGATTTCAAACTCACACGGCAACTTTACTTGGGCTACAAGCAAAGCTGACTTGTCCGACTCTGGACAAGATTCGCTCTCATAGTCTTCACTCGAAGACATAGGTTTTGGTTAAGCATCACTTCAGTCATTCTGATTGGTTCTCTTGGACCCCACTTAACAGTACGGTGGTTCCTATGACTCAACAAAGAAGAAGAAAAAGAACTACGAAAGATCTAAGTCTTCGAGCTCCATAGGCTTCATGCGATGTCTTCTCTTGTCATAGTCTTCAATGTGAATATCTTCATATACCACCTTTGACATCAATGTCTTCATACATTTTTAGGGGTCATCTCTGGTAGGAAAACCGAATCAATGAGGGACTTCTACCTGTGTTATCCTGCAATTCTCACAAACACATTAGTCCCTCAACTAGGTTTGTCGTCAATACTCCAAAACCAACTAGGGGTGGCACTAGATGCACTTACAATCTCCCCCTTTTTGGTGATTGATGACAAACTAGTTGAAGTTTTCAACGGGGAATATAATATGTGAAATTGTAAAGGATAAAGAATTGTCTTCATAAGTTGCAAGGGCTCCCCCTGAGGATGTGCATATAAGTAGTTTGCTTTTGGAATGCAAATGCACATGGCAGGTTGTGCTTGTGGAGATCCTCTTCAACTTATGATGACAATCCACTATGCATGTGAAGGTATGTGAAGATAATGACATGCATAATGGAAAATGGACGTCTGCAAAATGATCTAAGTGCGGAATTTATCGTCGCACATGCGGAATTTATCATCGCATCACAAAATGGCAAATAGGTAGCAGACGACCATCGAGTTTAAGTGTTACAACTCAAAGAACCAAATGTATCAAAACGAGAGTTGTAAACACGAAGCAAAATATGAAGCACCTGCCCATATGGACCCGCTTGAAGACTATTAAACTCATATGCTTCTCCCCCTTTTGTCAGTAAGGACCAAAAATGTTTGAAGACATAGAGCCTCTACTCGTTCCCATGAAGAGTAGGTGAATCAGCAGGGTCGTTGGTGGTGTTTGGCGGTGCAGAAGGGCTTGGAGCAGTGTCGAAGCGTGCTGAAGGAGGTGGCGGTGAAGTAGCATCGTCGTTATCCTCGATCACTCTGGCATTTACAGTTGCAGCAGAGGAAGAGAACTCAGAGTCTTCAAGAGATGGAGTTCGTCGCAGCACTGCCCTTCGAGGAGGTGTGGAGTCAAACTTGAAGCGCTCAGAGAAGCCATCCTCTTGAAGATCATCTTCAGAACACATCAGCGTCAGCCCTTTCCATGTGCGTCGAGAGGTTTCGTGGGGAACAAAGGCATTCTTTGTGGCAAGATTGCGAATGCGATTAACATCCACCAAGAGGCTTTGCATTTGACGCTTCAGCCAGTCATGATGCCTATCCTGTTTCTGATGAAGAGCCACAAGAAGCTCTCGATCATTGAGAACACGAGTGTGCTTCTTGGGTTGTGGGGCAGTTGTACTGTCAGTGGTTTCAGTGAGAGCAGGATGCGGTGCACGTGTAGTGCCAGCCAAAGGATACACACAAGTGACTGCTTCAACTCCTTCAATGTTCTGAGAAAAACTTTGATGCTCTGCATTCTGAAGACTTAGAGGTTCCTTGGCAGGCTCAGGATAGATGGCTTCAATAGACATATCCACATCAGGCAGAAAAATCTGATGATTGCAAGCAGATGGCCGATATGAGATAGCGGAGTGAAGTTTGATCAACTGCATTACCCATGGGGCGTAGAACTTCAAGCCAAACAGATCAGAGCCTGATGTAGCAAGTTGGCGAATGAAAAAGTCCTGTGCATTGAAGCATTTGCCATGAAGAATATAGAAGACCAAAGTCTTCATTGCACCTTCCAGCTTGGCATCTGGAGAGTGCCCTTTGATGGGCCAGAGAGTTCGCCTTATGATGTGATAAATAGTCCTTGGCAGATACTCTAGGTCTTCAACAAAGAACTCTTTGGGATATGCAGCATCTTGGGGTAATGGCTTCATCATGCTGAGCATCTGACTCATGTTAGGTTCAGGCTTCTGAAAGATGCTCTCCACAGCTTCACTGTGAAGTTGACAGCCAGATTCGTAGAGATCGCCAGGAGTGGGTAGACCAGTGACATCAATGATGTCAAAGGCTTTGGCTTCGTGATGAATGTTTCCTGTCATCCACTCCAGGACCCAAGTCTTCGGATCTCTGTTATACCCGCGGATGTGAAGTGTGGCATAGAATTGGAGCAGCAACTCTTCATTCCAATGCTCTTGGTCAGTGACGAACGGCAGCAATCCAACCTCCTTGAAGCAATCCAGAGCTTCTTCCAGACAGGGCAGACCAGCTATTGCTTCAATGTCAAGACGCTTGTGTGGGAAGATCCGACCTTGATTGTATAGAATGCAGGAGTAATAGCTTCGCTGCGGATAGCTCCAGAACCGATCAGATGATATTCTTTCCCTTGAGTAGGGGTTCCTGGAGCTATTGAAGAATGTGTTATCTGCTCTGAAGCCATTGATTTGAAGGATCCAGGAGCTGATGCAGGACCTGGGAACCTGGGCAATCTTGGGATTGGCTTATGTACCTGAGGCCTGTGCTCAGCATGATAGTCAAACTGAGGACCGGCAGCAGGCGCAGGAACAAAAGCAGTGGGATCAGTGGCTTCGCTGACTTCTGGTGCTTTTGTTGGTGAGGGCTCCACATTAGCTTCAGCCATGACAACATCAGTGGCTTCATTGGTGTTGGTGGTGGCAGCCTCAAGATTTTCAACCTCCACTTAACGAGCTGGAGGGTCGGTCACAATCACGTTCTCCTCGAGAACTGCTTCTTGGTGGGACAGGGGAGTAGCAGCTTGTGGGACTTCTTCTTCATCGGCTGATGCAGCCGGAATGTCTTCAGCAGTTTCAGACGCAGATACTGGAGGCTTGGTCCTTTGCGAAGCCTGCGCAACACAGGCGATGCCTGTGTAGTTGGAGTTGGCTGGGCCTCAAAGTCTTCTTCCTCTTGTGGGCAATCAGCCCATGAAGCATCCTGAGCGATTGGCATCAGAGGACGACCAATGCTGATGAGTTTGCTATGCTCGAGCTGAGGAAGGACTACACCATCTTCTACATGGTCATGGTGACCAATGTCTTCAGCAGCGATGGGATCAGCTGCTGGAAAGTCTTCAGCTTCATGAGCCTCTGTGAAAGCAGGCTCATGGATTGTCAGTTGGCGTTCAGCGTCAGGACAAACCATGGAAATGGGTTCAACAATCAAAGGCTCTGTGGGAGCAGCCCGTTCTTTCTTGGTATTCCTCTTCTTCTTGGAGGGAGCAGCAGCAGAGGCTTCAAGATGTTTCCTCTTTCTGGCTTCAGCCTCAACAGTCCTCGTCTTCTTCAATTCTGAAGCGGTTGACCTGGCCTTTGGCTTCGAGCCAGTCATGCTAGTTGGGAAGACAATGGGATCTGCTTCCTGCCTTGGTGCATCAGGTTCGGCCATAGCGGGCTTCTTCTTCTTCTTTGCAGCCATCCTGGGGTCGATGCCAGGACACCCAAGGGCCTTGCGCTTCTCAGCCTCATTTTAGGCTTGCACACACCTGTCAGCTAGGCTCTTCATGCGCTCACGAGAACCTTGAGCTTGAAGTTCTTGACCTCTTTAAGCTCATGCAGCATGAGCTTGAAGTTCTTGACCTCTTGTACGCTGAGCTTGGCCATATGCTTCTTGAACTGAGCCTTTTCATAGTCAATCTTTTGCTTCAGTTCGACGATGCGCTGAGTGAGGGCTAGCTCTGAAGCAATGGCGCCATGGAAGGCGACACTGAGGCCAATGGGTAGTTGCAGATCTTCGAAGCTGATGTTTGGCGTGTCAAACCACTCATCAATGAAGTTGTGGGATGATTGTTACATCAAAGAGAGGCAGATCATTGAAGATTTCTGCTTCTTCTTTGCTCTTGATGAGTTGCTCAAGAGCGTCATCTGCAAGATCTTCATCACTTGACAGATCAATGGCATCATTGCGCAGAATGGCAGCAGCTGTTAGCTCTTGGCCGGTGTGTGGCAGAGGCATCTTGACCTTCTGGGGCTTGGAGATGCATGACAAATCTTTAGACTGCACACTGTCTTCAGGAGGTGCAGTTGCCAGTGGCTTCGCCCGTGAGATTTTTGGTGCAGAGGCAGGCTTTGAAGCTTTTGGCTGCTTCAGTTTCTTTGGCTTCGGCGCTGCAGGCGCTTCATCTGATTCGGCGTCATCTGCAGGCTCATTCATGGCAGTCCCTTGAACCAGGATATGGGTGATGAGACCTTCAAGGTTGTAGAAAGGACCGATGACATTGGGTTCTGCATCGCGTGTGTCGTCAGCCCGGGGAGCAGAAGGACCAGGGTTGAAGTCTAGTCCCAAAGTCTTCTTGTTCTGCTTCGCTGAGTTCTGGGCAAACTGGAAGTTGCGCTTAAACAGATTGTCATCACGACACCATAGCAGGGACGATGGGTCAGCATCCGCAGGCTGTGGTCCATGGACCATGTAGGGATAGAAGCCTTGTTCAATGGCTTCATCTCTGGTCCTGGGTTGAAGATTTTTGTAGAGGATGTCTCCCCATGGTCGCTTGATGGCATTCTTTTCAGCATATTCCTTGGTCACAAATCTGTACTTGAACCACTGTTCTGCCCAATAGCGTCGAATCCATTGGATTCGCGTCTTGCGCTGATTGTAATCCTCTTCAGGATCTGTCTTGTACAGCTCTGAGAGGTCATCGGGCAGATCTCTTGACGTTTCTCCTCGACGCTTTCTGCCACCCTTCCTTGCTGATTTTTCTGAAGCCATGAACTTTAAACTGAAAGGCTTCAACATGTTCAAAGGCTTCAAAGGTTTTCTCTTGCTGGACAAACAGGAACTGGCTTCGGGAGAATTTATGTGATGCTGTAAGAATTCTGCAAATGAATGCAGACTATGAGAACCAAGGGATTCTCCCACGGACATGTACCTGTGACAGCATTAAGGTGCGAGGGAAGGGGAAAAGGTCATATGCATTCTCAGAAGATTTTGAAGATAAATCAGTTTAGAAGACATTGACCTCATCGTGCGAAGACATTCACTCTTAGATAAGGAGTTGGTTCCAGATTTGTACGAATCCACGGATCAGTACAAGTGAGGAATCTAACTACTTTGTGAAGCATAAGTGAATACACTAGGCATGTTATGAGATGCAGTATGAAAGAGATCCAACTTGTGTGAATAGAAACTGCTTGTGGTAGAAAGTGATAAAGCTATAGGATCAAAGGGGCCGTAAAAAGGAGGGTTTATTTACCACACGAAGAACTGCTAGACGGAGTGGAAGAGGAGGCCGAGCAGTTCGATCGTCCGTGCCCTAACTTGGCGACGGAGGACACCTACGGCGACGGCGGAGAAGACGATGTCCGCGGTCAGCGTGAAGACGGCGTCGGAGAGGTTGCGGCAGCGAAGCGCTTCGTCGCCAGCGTCGTCGAGGGCTAGCAGTGGCGCTAGGTTTCATGCGAGAGTGGAAGAAGAGAAATGACTGCTGTGAGGTGTGTATTTATAGGTACAGGGGCGGCACTGCGTTATTACACAGGTGCCCCTGGCGATTCGCATCTGAGGAACACGTGGCCATCATGCAGCATATTGGGGTTTGTTCCACGTCCCACGCACGCCTGGATTGTCGGGTGGTCGTTCCCACTTCTCCGGGTTTCAGGTGGAGGAATGAGCATTGAAAACGGACTTAATGGTTGTCTCTGTATCTTCTGCTGACAAGGACGCAGAGAAGACATTCGACAGTTTCAATAGAATGCATATGATTTGGAGAGATAGAGTTTGAGATAGAAAGCACAGAGAGGTTAGGGTCCGATCACATTCACTTAGTTCAAAAGATTCAACAAGAAGACATAGCTATAAGTGAATGCTGTAGAGGACAGAACACTAGTATATATATATAATCAACATAGTGAAGATAATCACGAAGACATGTTGAAATTGAAGCCAAACCAAATGTGAAGACATAGAAAATTTAACGCCATGAGTGAAACACTTCAAACAGAACATTTTGGTGGTGGCGTTACCCACCGTATAGGAAGTATTAGACCCAGACACGGCGCACAATTATCGTGGTGCTCCGAAGTCAAATTCCACATTAATGTATTCACACTTAGAATGTATGTCTTCATTGATTGAAGATATACTTTACTTCGTGTGTTGCACATCTAAGTCATCAATATGCATAAGTGTTAGGATGTGTGCCTGATCACAGGACATTTGAGGATTCCAGGATATTTAGCTCACACCGTAACTTGCAAAATCTCTTCTCATCCAAGGGCTTGGTGAAGATATCTGCCAATTGCTCTTCAGTGTTGACGTGTATGATATCAATATCTTCCTTCACAACATGATCTCTGAGAAAGTGATGACGAATTTCAATGTGCTTTGTCTTCGAGTGCTGAACTGGGTTGTTGGCAATCTTGATGTCGCTTTCGTTGTCGCAGTAGAGTGGCACTTGCTTCAGATGAATGCCATAGTCCTTGAGTGTTTGCTTCATCCACAGAAGCTGAGCGCAGCAAGATCTAGCAACAATGTATTCAGATTCAGCAATGGAGAGAGATACACAGTTCTGCTTCTTTGAAGACCAACATACAAGTGATCGTCCCAGAAAGTGACATGTGCCTGATGTAGACTTGCGATCCACTTTGTCACTAGCATAATCAGCATCCGAGAATCCATCCAGATCAAACTCTGAGCCCTTTGGATACCATAGTCCTAGAGTTGGGGTGTGAGCCAAATGTCGAAGAATTCGCTTCACAGCTAAGTGATGCGACTCCTTTGGTGTCGCTTGAAATCGAGCACACATGCAAACACTAAGCATAATATCTGGCCTAGATGCACATAGATAAAGCAAATAACCAATCATGGAGCGGTATACCTTTTGGTCGAACTCTTTACCATTGTCGTCAGGACCCAGATGATGCTTGGCTCGCATTGGCGTCGTGAAGCCTTTGCAGTCTTGCATACCGAACTTCTTCAGACAATCTTTGAGATACTTCTATTGAGATATGAAGATGTCGTTGCGTTGCTGTCGTATTTGGAGACCGAGGAAGAACTTCAGCTCTCCCATCATGGACATCTGATATTGCTCTTGCATCATATATCCAAACTCTTCACTGTACTTCTGATTGGTGCAGCCGAAGATAATGTCATCCACATATATTTGGCACACAAATAGTTCACCATCATATGTCTTCATGAAGAGAGTGGGGTCTAGGGAACCAGGTATGAAGCCTTTGCTCTTCAGGAAGTATTTGAGTGTGTCATACCAGGCCCGAGGGGCTTGTTTGAGGCCATACAGTGCCTTGTTGAGCTTGTATACCATGTCAGGATGTTTTGGATCTTCAAAGCCAGGCGGTTGTGCAACATACACTTCTTCTTCAATCTTGCCATTGAGAAAGGCGCTCTTCACATCCATTTGATATAGAAGTATGTTGTGATGATTGGCATAGGCCAGCAGTATGCGTATGGCTTCAAGTCTAGCTACAGGAGCAAATGTTTCATCGAAGTCAATGCCTTCCACTTGAGTATATCCTTGAGCAACGAGACGAGCTTTGTTTCTGACAACTTGACCATGCTCATCTTGCTTGTTGCGGTATATCCATTTGGTGCCTATTATGTTGTGCTTCCGAGAATCAGGACGCTTAACTAGTTCCCATACATTATTCAGCTCAAACTGTTGAAGCTCTTCTTGCATAGCTTGAATCCATTCAAGTTCCATGAAGGCTTCTTCAACTTTCTTGGGTTCTGTTATTGAGACGAATGCGAAGTGCCCACAGAAATTTGCCAGCTGAGTTGCCCTTGATCAAGTGAGCGGACCGGGTGCATTGATGCTGTCAATTATTCTCTCAATCTGCACTTCATTGGCAACACGAGGATGTACAGGGCGAACATTTTGCTCTTGCTGATCATTGTCATTGTTAGTGGGATTGTCTTCAGGCTGAGCATTGTCTTCAGGTTGATCAGGTGCGGAGATGATAAGTTCCTCTTCAGGTTGAGCTTCAGAGGGTATGATTTCTCCGGTTCCCATAAGCTTGATTGATTCGCTGGATGGAACTTCATCTAGCATATTTGGGAGGTGCTCTCTTTGTGAACCGTTAGTCTCATCAAACCGCACATCCACTGTTTCAACCACTTTATAATGAAAGAGATTGAAGACTCTGTAGGAGTGCGAATCCTTTCCATATCCAGGCATAAAACCCTCATGTGCTTTTGGTGCAAATTTTGAAGTGTGATGTGGATCCTTGATCCAGCACCTGGCACCAAATACTCTGAAGTAACTGACATTTGGCTTCTTGCCAGTAAGGAGCTCATAAGATGTCTTGTTCAGAAGCTTGTGAAGATAAACACGATTGATTTTATGGCATGCAGTATCAATGGCTTCAGGCCAGAATTTTCTTGGAGTCTTGTATTCATCAAGCATCGTTCGGGCCATCTCAATGAGTGTTCTGTTCTTGCGTTCGACGACGCCATTCTGCTGTGGCGTGTATGGGGCTGAGAATTCATGTGTGATGCCCAAGGTATCAAGGTATGTATCAAGGCCAGTATTCTTGAATTCAGTGCCATTGTCACTTCTGATGAGCTTTATCTTGGCGACATAGTTGTTCATTGCTCAATTGGCGAAGCGTCTGAAGACATCTTGCACTTCAGTCTTGTAGAGGATTATGTGCACCCAAGTATATCTAGAATAATCATCAACAATAACAAAGCCATAGAGGCAAGCAGTAGTAGTAAGAGTTGAGTAATGAGTGGGACCGAAAAGATCCATGTGGAGCAGTTCGAAGGGTCGAGTGGTTGTCATGATTGTCTTCGAGGGATGTTTGGCCCTCGTCATCTTCCCTGCTTCACAGGCACCGCATAAGTGATCTTTCTTGAACTTGACGCCCTCAATGCCTATGACATGCTTCTTCTTTGCAAGGGTGTGGAGGTTCCTCATGCCAGCATGCCCTAGCCTCCGATGCCAGAGCCAGCATTCTGAAGCCTTTGCTAGAAGACATACGGAAAGCTGTGGTCCTGCCGAAAAATCTACCACGTACAAATCATCTTTCCGATACCCTTCAAACACTAGAGACTTGTCAGATTCCATTAGTACAAGGCAGCGATATTTTCCAAATATTACGATCATGTTCAAATCGCAAAGCATTGAGACAGACATTAAGTTGAAGCCAAGGGATTCAACAAGCATGACTTTATCCATGTGTTGATCCTTTGATATTGCAACTCTACCTAAACCGAATACCTTACTTTTACCAGTGTCAGCAAATGTGATGTGACTCTTGTCGGATGGACGTAAGGTTGAGTCCATAAGAAGGCTTCTTTTGCCAGTCATGTGGTTGGTACACCCACTATCAATAATCCATTCTGAAGACGCTGGTGTCGTACCCTACAGTGCAGTACTGTGATAGGCTTCACGAAGAGAATTGTGAAGCAAAAACATTTGACGAACCAGTGGGTTATGAAAGCTTAGATCCAGATTAGGAGTGATAGGGAGAGTAGCAAGCGATTCAGGAACGAAGTACATAGTAAGACCATTCGGGCATTTGATCTTGCGCCCTACAAGATGTTTAAGGTCCCCAGCAATAGCGTCAGACGATTTTGGTTTTCTGCTGGAGACCTTTCCCTGCAAAAGAGAGTTAAGCTTTCTTAGCCACCCACACCTTCAAGGGTGGCTTAGAAGCGATAAGTCTAAGTGCAGCGTCTGAGAACTTTGGCTTTGGAGCCCTAGCAAAAAGTCTTGCAGGCGGACAATAGTACTCATAAGAATAAGCAGAATAGTTCTTGGTCTTATGAACATGGCGGTTTGATGAACCACGCTCATATTCATAGGCCTGAGTATGGTTTCCCTGCAAAAGATTTGCGTTAGTGCGACTCAGGTGAGTCCTCTGTCTGTATGAAGCCTTTGGACCGTATGAAGCCTGTGGTCTGAGGTTCATCTTCTTCACGTGTGGTGTCATGATGACATTCACAGGAAGATTCTCCAGACACTTTTTCGGAACCCAGATCTTCTTCATAGGCGGTCCATTCCTGCAGTTAGTACCAATGTACCTGGCAAACACTTCACCATTCTGATTCTTAAACAGTTTATAGTTTGCATCAAAGGATTCATCAATGGCAATGGGATTTGCACAAGAGAAGCCAGATAGATTGGATAGATCTGCTAAAGATTCCTTTGGAGCAACCCATGTGGTTTTGGGGTACTGCTCAGGTTTCCAGTAAGAGCCATCAGCATTCATTTTCCTTACGAACCCAACGCCCTCTTTCCTCGGGTTTTGGTTCAAGATCTGCTTTTTGAGGACATCACATAGTGTCTGATGCCCTTTAAGACTTTTGTACATCCCTGTTTCAAGCAATGTCTTCAACCTAGCATTCTCATCAGCAATAGCAGTGGAATCCTCAGCAGAGGGGTTAGTTCCCACATCAATAGTTGAAGATATTGCAACAGTAGCAGCAGTAGAACATTCAGCAACAGTAGTAGCATTATCACGCTCAATGCACTTAAGACATGGTGGTTCAAATCCTTCTTGAGCGGAGCTGATCTGTTCGGCGCGAAGTGACTCGTTTTCCTTTTGAAGATCTTCATGAGCCGCTCTCAATTTCTCAAGATCTTGCTTCCTTTGAAGATAATCATAGGAAAGCTTTTCATGAGTTGTTGAGAGCATTTCATGACGACTTTCAAGTTCCTCATACTTAATGTGAAGATTTTTTATGTCTTCAATTAAGGACTCAGATCGAGTCATTTCAGCGCCTAACAGATCATCGCTTTTGTCTAACAGTTTTTGAATATGTTCCATGGCTTTCTGTTGTTCAGTTGCAATTTTAGCAAATGTTTTGTAGCTGGGTTTTGAACCACAATCAGAGTCATCGTCACTAGATGTTTGATAGTGAGTAGTGCGTGTGTTTACCTTGGCACCGCGTGCCATGAAGGAGTAGGTAGGAGCAGAGTAGTCCTTGTCATTTGCATCGGTGTCGGTGATGAGGTCATTGTCTTCAGTGTTGAAGATGGACTTGGCAACATATGCTGTAGCCAGACTTGCGACGCCAGAATCGGACTCCTCCTCAGACTCCACCTCCGCCTCCTCAGAAGCGCACTCCTCCTCTGAATCCATTTCCTTGCCAACAAACGCACGTGCCTTGCCAGATGAGCTCTTCTTGTGTGATGAAGACTTTGAAGAAGACTTGGAAGAAGACTTTGAGTATTTCTTCTTCTTCTTGTCATCAGAGTCATATTCCTTGCTCTTCTTCTTCTTTTTGTTCTCATTGTCCCACTGCGGACACTCAGAGATGAAGTGGCCAAGTTTCTTGCACTTGTGACATGTTTTCTTATTGTAGTCATGAGCAGAAGCTTCATCATTCCTTGAGCTTGATCGGGAAGACTTTCTGAAGCCTTTCTTCTTGGTGAATTTTTGGAACTTCTTCACAAGCATAGCAAGTTCCCTTCCAATGTCTTCAGGATCATCAGAACTGCTGTCAGATTCTTCTTTAGATGAGGAGACAGCTTTTGCCGTCAAGGCATGAGTTCGCCCATAGTTTGGACCGTAGATATCTCTTTTCTCAGAAAGCTGAAACTCATGTGTGTTGAGCCTCTCAAGTATGTCAGACGGATCGAGTGTCTTGAAATCAGGACGTTCTTGAATCATCAGGGCTAGGGTGTCAAACAAACTGTCAAGTGATCTCAGTAGTGTCTTGACGACTTCATGCTTGGTGATCTCAGTAGCGCCAAGGGCTTGAAGCTCATTCGTGATGTCAGTGAGTCGATCAAATGTGAGCTGGACATTCTCATTGTCATTTCTCTTGAAGCGGTTGAAGAGGTTGCGAAGGACACTGATTCTCTAATCTCTCTGGGTTGAGACGCCTTCGTTGACTTTGGAGAGCCAGTCCCAGACTAGCTTAGATGTTTCCAATGCACTCACGCGGCCATACTGTCCTTTAGTCAGATGACCACAGATGATATTCTTGGCAGTAGAGTCCAGTTGAACAAACTTCTTGACGTCAGCAGCAGTGACACCTTCTCCAGCCTTGGGAACGCCGTTCTTGATGACATACCATAGGTCAACGTCAATGGCTTCAAGATGCATGCGCATCTTATTCTTCCAGTAGAGATATTCAGTTCCATCGAAGACGGGGCACACAGCGGAGACTTTAATTATCCCTGCAGTCGACATAGCTAAACCTCCAGGTGGTTAAACCGAATCACATAGAACAAGGGAGTACCTTGCTCTGATACCAATTGAAAGTGCATTATATCGACTAGAGGGGGGTGAATAGGCGATTTTTATGAAATTCTTCAAAACGTGGAAGTTATGAAGACAAACGATAGAAATAAACCTATTACCCTGCAGCGGAAGGTAGACTACACTAGGCAAGCCATAGTCAAGTATTCAATAGAGTGAAAGCACAATGTCTAATAGCAGCAATGTAGTAAGGATCAGGTAGGAAGATATTATGAAGCCAAACAGAACACGCAGTCACTCAGTGAAAATAAAAGATAGTGCAATCATACAATGACTTCACAAGGAGTAACAGTACGTAAAGAGAAGGGAAGGATGAAACCAGTGACTCGTTGAAGACAATGATGTGTTGGACCAGTTCCAGTTGCTGTGACAACTGTACGTCTGGTTAGGGCGGCTAGGTATTTAAACCTGAGGACACACAGTCCCGGACACCCAGTCCTGAACACGCAGCTCAGGACACCCAGTCCTCACCGTATTCCCCTTGAGCTAAGGTCACACAGACCTCGCCCAATCACTCTGGTAAGTCTTCAAGGTAGACTCCCAAACCTTCACAGACTTCGTTCACCGGAAATCCACAATGTCTCTTGGATGCTTAGAACGCGACACCTAACCGGCTGGAGGATTCACAGTCCTCAAGTGTAATAAGTCTTCAGATCACACAGACAAGAAGACTTAAGTGATGCCTAATTCTCTTTGGCTCTGGGTGGTTAGGGCTTTATCGTCGCAAGGAATTCTCTCTCAAAGGCTTCGAGGTGGGTTGCTCTCAAACGACAAAAGCCGTATACTAACTCTGAGCAGCCAACCATTTTTGGTTGTAGGGGGTGGGCTATTTATAGCCACTAGGCAACCCGACCTGATTTGTCCGAAATGACCCTGGGTCACTAAGGAACTGACACGTGTTCCAACGGTCAGATTTCAAACTCACACGGCAACTTTACTTGGGCTACAAGCAAAGCTGACTTGTCCGACTCTGGACAAGATTCGCTCTCATAGTCTTCACTCGAAGACATAGGTTTTGGTTAAGCATCACTTCAGTCATTCTGACTAGTTCTCTTGGACCCCACTTAACAGTATGGTGGTTCCTATGACTCAACAAAGAAGAAGAAAAAGAACTACGAAAGATCTAAGTCTTCGAGCTCCATAGGCTTCATGCGATGTCTTCTCTTGTCATAGTCTTCAATGTGAATATCTTCATATACCACCTTTGACATCAATGTCTTCATACATTTTTAGGGGTCATCTCTGGTAGGAAAACCAAATCAATGAGGGACTTCTACCTGTGTTATCCTGCAATTCTCACAAACACATTAGTCCCTCAACTAGGTTTGTCGTCAATACTCCAAAACCAACTAGGGGTGACACTAGATGCACTTACAGGTCCATTCTTTGGCTTCTTCCCGGCAACTGATTTACCGGGTGCGGCAACTCCCTTGCCGTCCTTCTTGAAGTTCTTATTACCCTTGCCCTTTTTGAAACTAATAGTTTTATTCACCATCAACACTTGATGTTCCTTTTTGATTTCCACCTCCACTGATTTCAGCATTGAATAGAACTCAGGAATGGACTTCTCCATCCCTTGCATATTGTAGTTCATCACAAAGCTCTTGTAGCTAGGTGGAAGCGACTGGAGGATCCTGTCAATGACTGAGTCATCTGGAAGATTAACTCCCAGCTAAGACAAGCGGTTGTGCAACCCAGACATTTCGAGTATATGCTCGCTGACAGAACTGTTTTCCTCCATCTTACAACCGTAGAACTCGTCAGAGACTTCATATCTCTCGACCCGGGCATGAGCTTGGAAAACCATTTTCAGCTCTTGGAACATCTCGTATGCTCCGTGCTTCTCAAAACGCTTTTGGAGCCCCGGTTCTAAGCTGTAAAGCATGCCGCACTGAACCAAGGAGTAATCATCACTACACGACTGCCAGGCGTTCATAACGTCTTGAGTTGCTAGGAAAATGGGTGTGTCACCTAGCAGTGTGTGACGCCCCGATTCAATAGTACACTAATCATACACGCAAATGTGTACGATCAAGATCAAGGACTCACGGGAAGATATCACAACACAACTCTAGACACAAATTAAAATAATACAAGCTTTATATTACAAGCCAAGGGCCTCGAGGGCTCGAATACATAAGCTCGAATACACAAGAGTCAGCGGAAGCAACAATATCTGAGTACAGACATAAGTTAGACAAGTTTTTGCCTTAAGAAGGCTAGCACAAAAGCAGCATTGATCGAAAAGGCAAGGCCTCCTGCCTGGGAGCCTCCTAACTACTCCAAGTCGTCAGCGGCCATCATGTAGTAGTAGGCACCCTCGGGGTAGTAGTAGTCATCAGTGGTGTCGTATGGCTCCTAGGATCCGTCATCTGGTTGCAACAATCGGGTATATGGGAAAAAGAGGTAGCAAAGAAACTGTGAGTACTCATCCAAAGTACTCACAAGACTTACATCAGATCTAAACTAAGTATGCATCTGTATCAAAGGAAATGGGTTGTATCTGTGGACTAAACTGCAGAATGCTAGAAAAGAAGGGGAAAGCCTAGCCTATCAAAGACTAGCATCTTCAAGCATCTTGCAGCATATAGAAGAGTACATATCAACATAATGTAAAGTAGTAGTAGTGTTATCAACCTCGGCCAGAGATCCTTTCTCGACTCCCTGTGAGAAAGCAATCCCAGAGACATACTATCCATTTCTCATAACCATTTCTCATCTCAAGTATCCCGTTCTAGTTGTATCGATCGGGATACAACTCCAAGTGTCCGTTACCATAGGACAGGCTATCAATAGATGTTTTCTTCCCTGCAGAGGTGCACCAACTTACCCACCACGCTCGATTAACTCCGGCCAGACACACTTTCCTGGGTCATGCCCGGCCTCGGCCAAACAATACACCGCAACCCGACCTAGGCTTAATAGAGAGGTCAGCATGCCGGACTAAACCTATGCCCCCAGGGGTCTTGGGCCATCGCCCTGGGAACTCCTGCATGTTGCGTGGGCGGCCGATGAGCAGACCTAGCTGCCTCCTTAAAAAGGCAGGAGCTTACCAGTCCAACCCGGCACACGCCGCTTAATCGCTGACGTCTAATAAGCTTCGACTGATGCATACGACACAGAACGCCCATACTATGCCCACATGATGGTTAGTGCTATCAGGCCAGATGCCCCTCGGATCAAATATCCAAACTGTTAGTGTGTTGGTAGTGCGGTCACGAGCAGAGACTCACGAAATATGTGACCACGTCGCCCCGCCTCGAGGACTTGCGGCAAGGGCTAGGAATGTCCAGCCACGCCTCGTAATTATCTCGCGATCTCCCTCCAGGTCAACCTGTCTCCACATCACTCGCGAGTTCCCCTCAGGGTCAGCACGCCTTTTCAAGTAACAGTTGTAAAGTCCAAGTATTTGTGTGTCCAAACATCAAGGTAAAACCTGAGGAATCACCCCCGGTGAATTCCACTCGATGTAATCATCAATGTGAATGTAAGAGGATCCACCCTCCAGGTT
The DNA here is from genome assembly GCF_003073215.2 of Triticum urartu. Classification (NCBI taxonomy): domain Eukaryota; kingdom Viridiplantae; phylum Streptophyta; class Magnoliopsida; order Poales; family Poaceae; genus Triticum; species Triticum urartu. Next base: position 602,618,579 of record NC_053026.1, on the reverse strand, counting down.
CACACTTGAGGGGTTGCACGACAGAGCCGTATCGGAAGTGGTTAAAGAGGAAATCACCCTCGATGACCACGACCGAATAGCTACACTACAGAGATCTCATCAGGAGTGATGTAAGAGGTTCCACCCTCGGCACTCGATGGTAACTCTGAAGAGTCGTACAACTAGGGGGGTGATGTGCGGTGTCGGGGCCTGGACGTCGATCATGTTGGTCGAGTCATCGAACATAAAGCGGGACAACTGGGACAAGGTGGGGGTCACTGATGGATCTCTAACCAACCTATTCTAAGTAGTTTAGAATAAGCAGGTAAGGTATGAAAGCAGGTAACAAAAACAGGCTATGCATCAGAGTAGGATCATACATAAAGAAGTAGCAGTTCTAATGCAAGCATGAGATGGAAAGAAATGGGCGATATCGGAATGCTCAAGGGGGGTTTGCTTGCCTGGAAGCTCTGCTGAAAAAGAACAAGTGTCGTCGATGTAGTCGATCACAGGGGCGGCAACGGTCTCGAGGTCTACGGGAGAGAAGAGGGGGAAGAAACAGTCAATACAAAGCAAACAGATGCATCACTAAGCATTACATGACGATAGGTAGAGCTAGGGTTGTCCTAACGTAGTACTACACGTTGCAGACGGAGGGGATAAACATCCGAGGATGAATTCCCGGTGTTAGGCGAATTCCGGACAGGTGGAAGAGAGGGGACGGTTCCATGTTCAGCATGCTAGGGGCATGTGACAGGTGAATGGACCGCGCATTCGGATTCGTTGGATTTTTCTAAGCAACTTTCATGTAGAAAACATTTTCATCGGAGTTACGGTTTATTTTCTATGAATTTTCAAAGTTTGAAACATTTTCTAGATTTATCTAAATTAACAGAAATGGACTTATGACATTAGCATTGCATCGGGATGACATCAACAGTCAACAGACTGGTTGACTGATCAAAATGACCAGTGGGGCCCGCTCGTCATAGACAGTGGGTTAAACAAAGTTAAAAACTAATCTAAACATAGTTAAACTACTGGGCCCACCTGTCAGTGTCTAATTATGTTAACTAATTAGCTTAATTAATTTTGTTAATTAGGGGGCAGTGGGCCCCTTCTATCAGTTGCACGGGCCAGTCCAGTCAGTAGAGTTGACGGAGTCAACTCAGTCAATAGGGCCCCACGAGCGCACGGTCAGTGGCTCAGGGGGTGGGCCCCAGGCGTCCTCGTCAGCCCACGCCGACGCTGGTGACCGGAGTAACTCCGACGGGCCGTTTCACGGCGGCGCATCACCCGCGAGGTTCGGAAACAGCCGTCCATCGGCTATTTGACGCGCGAGAGGCACCGTTCGGACGCGGTGAACGAGCCATGTCAAGTGGCGGCCGCGGCAGCAGCTGGGGAGGCCGGAAAGGGCGCCGGCGACGAGCTACAGCGGCGGCGGCTTCTGGGCAACGACGGAGCTGATGCTAGAGAGGGCGGTTGCACGAACTCGAGGGCGCTGCGGGTCCCTACGGCATCGAGGAGCACGACCGAGAACCTGATAGAGCTCAATGTCGACGGAAACAATGGCGGCGAATGGTGCGGCGGAGACGTCCTACGGCCATGGTGGCTAGCTGGGCTACGGGGACGAAAAGGAGCAGGGGAGAGGGGGAGGACGTGCGGTGCTCACCGAGGAGCACACGGGTGGCTCGTCGACAGCTTAGGAGCGCAGATGGCGAGGAATCGCGGCGACGGCGTCGCGATGGCCGGAGAAGGGTATCGGGTCACCGGCGTTGCTGCGCTGCTCCCCGACTTGATCCAACGACACGAGACGAAGGGGTCGACGGCGCTGGGGCTCCCGGATAGATCGGCGGGGTCGGAAGGGCTCGGTGGCCGCGGGGTCGACGGAGATGTGGCGGCGGCCACGCTCAGTTGTGCTCGGCAGAGAGAAGGGAGGAGTGGGCGAGCTCCAGGGAGAGGGGAAGTGGGAGCTAGGGTTAGGAGGGGGAGAGATCCGGGGCGTACCTTATCCTCGTCGGCGAGCGGCGGATGGCCGACACGGTGACGCCCTGGCCGGTGGATGGCCGCCACCTCCCTTGCTTCTCTGTAGCGAGGAAGAAGACAAGGGGGAGGCAGACTGGGCCGCCACTGTGCACTTGGCCCAGCGCACAGTGGGCTCTTTTTCCTTCTTTTTATTTTTAGCTTTCCTTTACTATTTTTCTTTTTTATTGACCTGTTTTGCATTTTCTTTTAGTACTAGTTGAGTTTTGTTTTGAACAAAACTTGGCACATAATTCTAGCACAATATCTTGAGATGGAACAAAAAGTTTGGATTCAAAAGGAGTTGTCTAACCATTTTTAGAAATTGAAAAGGCCAATTCAATTGCTGCTAGAGCACTAAATTAATACCCAGAGGGATTTTGGGAATTCAAAAGAGGCTGGTTCCAACATGAAAATGGTTAGGGGAATTTATAGGACAAAGTGAACATTTTTGTTTTACTGCTTGAATAAATAAATATTTGACTTGCATTTTAAATTTGAAATTGAGGTTGAAGTATTCTTAATTATTTTTCTTAGGGCATGATGATGATGACTTGGCATCATTAGTGTGGAGTTATTGTAGCACGATTCTCGGGGTGTTACAAGTCTCCTCCACTACAAGAAATCTCATCCTGAGATTTAAGTGCGGAAGTAAAGAGTAACTTCGGGAGAACTGACCCTTATAGGGTTAATTATCTGTGAACAATTCAGGGAATGTGGCAGAAGTATCTATCAAGTTGAAACTTAAGAAAACATCAAGAGCAAAAGATGAAGGTACAATAGGAAGTTTCAAGCGAATGGACAAGCGATCGATACCTGAACAGAGGGTGAGAAGGGGGTTCAGAGCATCGGGAATAGATCATCTCTCGGACGGTGGCTCATGACAACACACAAAGCCAGGAGCAAATGATACTTAGGAATAAAGGATATACAGGAGAGTCAGGTTCTGATCCTGTGGAACTGTGGGTTATGACCCAACATGTGGGTTAAAAGTAGAAGGGGTGATGACGTTTGATATGTCTTTGTCGAATCTACTTTTCCAAACACTTTGGCCCTTGTTTTGGACTCTAACTTGCATGATTTGAATGGAACTAACCAGGACTGACACTGTTTTCAGCAGAATTGCCATGGTGTTATTTATGTGCAGAAACAAAAGTTCTCGGAATGACCTGAAACTTCACGGAACGTCTTTTTGGAAATAATAAAAAAATCCTTACAAAAGATGAAGACCAGGGGGCCCACACCCTAGCTACGAGGGTGGGGGGCACGCCCCCTACCTCGTGGGCCCCTGGAGCTCCTCCGACCTCAACTCCAACTCTATATATTTGCTTTCAGGGAGAAAAAAATAGAGGAGAAGGATTCATCGCGTTTTACGATACGGAGCCGCTGCCAAGCCCTAAAACCTCTCGGGAGGGCTGATCTGGAGTCCGTTTGGGGCTCCGGAGAGGGGAATCCGTCGCCATCGTCATCATCAACCATCCTCCATCACCAATTTCATGATGCTCACCGCCGTGCATGAGTAATTCCATCGTAGGCTTGCTAGACGGTGATGGGTTGGATGAGATTTATCATCTAATCGAGTTAGTTTTGTTAGGGTTTGATCCCTAGTATCCACTATGTTCTGAGATTGATGTTGCTATGACTTTGCTATGCTTAATGCTTGTCACTAGGGCTCGAGTGCCATGATTTCAGATCTGAACCTATTATGTTTTCATGAATATATGTGAGTTCTTGATCCTATCTTGCAAGTCTATAGTCACCTACTATGTGTTATGATCCGGCAACCCCGAAGCGACAATAATCGGGACCACTCCCGGTGATGACCATAGTTTGAGGAGTTCATGTATTCACTATGTGTTAATGCTTTGGTCCAGTACTCTATTAAAAGGAGGCCTTAATATCCCTTAGTTTCCACTAGGACCCTGCTGCCACGGGAGGGTAGGACAAAAGATGTCATGCAAGTTCTTTTCCATAAGCACGTATGACTATGTTCGGAATACATGCCTACATTACATTGATGAATTGGATCTAGTTCTGTGTCACCCTAGGTTATGACTGTTACATGATGAACCGCATCCGGCATAATTCTCTATCACCGATCCATTGCCTACGAGCTTTCCATATATTGTTCTTCGCTTATTTACTTTTTTCGTTGCTATTGCTATCATCACTACAAAATACCAAATACATTACTTTTGTTATCATTACCTTTTGCTACCATTACCACTACTATCATATTACTTTGCTACTAAATACTTCGCTGCAGATATTAAGTTTCCAGGTGTGGTTGAATTGACAACTCAGCTGCTAATACTTGAGAATATTCTTTGGCTCCCCTTGTGTCAAATCAATAAGTTTGGGTTGAATACTCTACCCTCAAAAACTGTTGCGATCCCCTATACTTGTGGGTTATCAAGACTATTTTCTGGCGCTGTTGCCGGGGAACATAGCTCTATTCTTTGAGTCACTTGGGATTTATATCTGCTTATCATTATGAAGAACTTGAGAGATCCAAAAACCAAGATTTATCCCTCAACTACGAGGCGAGGTAAGGAACTGCCATCTACCTCTGCACTTGATTCACCTTCTGTTTTGAGTAAGCTTGCGACACCTAAACCTGCTTCTGCTATTGATTCTGATATGTCGCATGTTATTGATGATGCCACTTCTGCTATGCATGATACTTATGCTGAAACTGCTTCTATGCTTGATACTACTATGGCACTTGGTGAATTTCTTGATGAACAACTTGCTAGGGTTAGAGAGAATGAAATTATTGAAACTGATATTATTGATGAAAGTGATGATGAAGACTCTCCCCCTAATAAATATGAATTGCCTGTTGTTCCTGAGGGTTATGTTCTGGATGAAGAATCTGCTAGAGCTATTTTAGCTTGCAATGATAGATATGATCTAAAGAGGTTATTAGCTAAATGGAAGCAGCAATCCCTTAATGCTAGAATGAAACGTGACCTTGCTTTTGCTACTTCACCTATCTGTGTTACTGATAAGGATTATGAATTCTCTGTTGATCCTGATATAATTACTTTGGTTGAATCTGATCCTTTTTATGGCTATGAATCTGAAACTGTTGTGGCACATCTTAATAAATTAAATGATATAGCCACCCTGTTCACTAAAGATGAGAAAATTCGCTCCTTTTATATCCTTAAAATATTTCCGTTCTCATTAAAGGGTGATGCTAAGATATGGTTTAATTCTCTTGATCCTGGTTGTGTGCGTAGTCCCCAGGATATGATTTACTACTTCTCTGCTAAATATTTCCCTGCTCATAAGAAACAAGCTGCCTTAAGGGATATATATAATTTTGTGCAAATTGAAGAAGAGTCTCCCACAAGCTTGGGGGAGGCTTCTCCAATTACTTAATACTTTGCCTGATCATCCTCTTAAGAAAAATGAAATACTTGATATCTTTTATAATGGACTAAGCGATGTTTCCAGAGATTACCTGGATAGTTGTGCTGGTTCTATTTTCAGGGAAAGAACACCGGATGAAGCTGAAATTCTATTAAATAACATGTTGACTAATGAAAATAATTGGACACTTCCTGAGTCTATTCCTAAACCAACTCCGAAGAAGAGAGGTGTTCTATTTCTCAGCCCTGAGGATATGCAAGAGGCAAGGAAATCCATGAAAGAAAAGGGTATTAAAGCTGAAGATGTTAAGAATTTACCTCCTATTGAAGAAATGCATGGTCTTAATTTGCTGCGTGTCAAAGAAATGCATAATTTTAACACATCTCCTATTGAAGAAATACATGGTCTTGATAACCCGACACAGGTAGTAAAGGTAAATTCTCTCTATAGATATGATAAAGCTGAAATCCCATTTACTAAGTTTGCTATCCCATGCTTAGATGAGTTTGATAAATTTATGGTTAAGCAAGAAGACTTCAATGCCTATTTTGGTAGAGAATTAAAATGTAGTGCTGATATGCTTGAACACTTGGGTGATTATATGGCTAATGTCAAAGGTGAACGTAAACTTATTAGTAAACATGCTTCTATGGTTACTACTCAAGTAGAACAAGTACTTAAAGCTCAAAATGATTTGCTCAATGAATTGAATAGTAAAAATAATGATTATGCTGTTAGAGTGGCTACTAGAACTGGTAGAATGACTTAGGAACCTTTGTATCCTGAAGCCCACCCTAAGAGAATTGAGCAAGATTCTCAGAGAAATAATGTAGATGCACCTAGTCCTTCTAAAAGGAAGAAAAAGAAGAATGATAGGACTTTGCATACTTCTAGTGAACCTATTACTGAAACACCTGAGAATCCAAATGATATTTCTATTTCTTATGATGAAACACAATCTGGTAATGAACCTGAAACTAGTGATAATGTTAATGATAATGTTCATGTTAATGCTCAACCTAGCAATGATAATGATATAGAAATTGAACCTGTTGTTTTCTTATCATGAAGACTGCAGGGCTACCCCACAGCATTTTATTAAAATAAAGCAGAAACCATACAGTGCTTCCTCAAGGTGAGGAAAAAGAAAACAAAAACAAAGAAAATAAGAAACAAAAGAAGGCTATACAAAGGAGGGGTGCACTAACTCTAATAATTACAGTGTTACATAGAAGCAACTCTCCTCAAGGAGGAAGAAAATCAATCCACTTAAGTAAGGATTCTCTATACTTCCGTTTGATTCTGTGAGAGAGTAGAGTGAGGTCATGAATGAAGCCATTTTTCCAAATCCTGAAAGATGGCTTGATGTTCCTGAAAGCTCTGTCATCCCTAACCTTCCAAATATTCCACCATGCAGTGAAAACCACCTCCCCAAAGAAAGGTTTGTTGAAATCCTTTCTAGCATGGCAAGTAATATCCACCATGTCATCACTGTCTTTCCATAGAATTTGCAGATAGTTCTACACGCGTACACTGAAATTGCACTGGAAAAAGAGGTGATTTCTGTCCTCCAAATTCCCAGTAGGACAAAGAACACATTCTGGTCCCTCATTAATCCTCCAATGCCTCCTCTGGATCATGTATTTAGTGTTAACCCTGTCCATTATTACAAGCCAAGCAAACATCTTAATCGACATTGTACATCAGCTTTTCCATATCCACCCAGGATGGGGTTAGCTACCATTGGCTGATAGACAAAGTCATAATACTTTTTTGCAGTATATTCAGACTTCTTTCCATGCCTCCACCCCAAGAGTCATGAGAGGTACTGTCCAAATGAAAGGACCCCATTAAGGAGGAGAGCTGCTGTAGTTCCTGAAAGGCTTGTTCAAAAAGAGGCAAGTAAAAAAGTTCTTGGAAACTGCTAGCCTGAAAGACTTCCCGGACTAAGAGGTTTTTGTGGAGACAAAATGAATAGAGTCTAGGGAATCGATCTTGAAGGGGGACAACACTGTTTCCAAGTTGCCAATAATCAGACCAGAACAACATAGTATCTCCACTATGCACATCAATCAAAGTAACTGCTCTTAAATTTTCCATCAATTTGCACACATCTTTCCACCAAAAAAGAGCCACAAAGAATGGTATCATGTGGAATCCTTTGAAAATAGTAAGAATCCCAAACTAACTGAACCCAAGGCACATCCATCTTATTATAAAATTTGTTCAGATGTTTCACAAGGAGAGCATCATTTTGCAAACCAAGGTTTAAGATTCTAAGCCCCCCGTTCGACTTAGGCCTGCAGACAAGTGGCCAAGTAACCAGCGAATGGCCCCTTTCCTGACCATATTCCCTCCACAAACACTGCCTCTGAATCCTTTCCAACTGCTTCAAAATACCCTGAGGAATTGACAAGCTGCAAAGGAGGAAGATAGGCAAAGAGGAAATGACAGAGTTTACTAATTGCAATCTACTCCCTTGAGGCAAAAACCAAGAACTTGCTGTTAATGTTCTCTCCATACAATCCACAAGGGGAAGAAGATCCACAATTTTTGGCCTGGTAGTCCCCACCGGCAGACCTAGGTGTGTGAAAGGTATTTTGCCTAACTTACATCCAAAATAGGCAGCAAGATCAGTAACATCCTGGTCAATCACATTAATAGAGTACATGGAGGACTTATGAAAGTTAATCTGAAGTCCAGTTGCCTCTGAGAAAGAATATAATACTAATTTCAGTGCCCCCAATTGATCTTTTTCAGCATTTAAGAAAAGCAGTGTGTCGTCGGCATATTGGACAACAGGAAAATCAGCGTCATGGGTTGGCAGAGGCCTGCTTATTAAACCTTGCTGAAGAAGATCATTGATCAATGTCTGTAAGAGATCAGCCGCTATAACAAAAAGCAAGGGAGAGATTGGGTCCCCTTGCTTAACTCCACATTTGCATTTAAAATGTTTACCAGGAACTCCATTCAGTAAAACAGAAGAAGTGCCTGATGACAACAACTGCTTAATCCAAATAATCCATCTGTCATCAAAACCTTTTGCAACAAGAATCCTTATGATAGCCTCATGTTGGATAGAATCAAAAGCCTTTTCAAAGTCTAACTTTAGCAAAAGGATGGGCCTTTTAGACTGATTGCACTGATGGATATATTCAAAGGTCCAAGCAAGGCAATCCTGGATTGTTCTTGATTTTATGAAGCCATATTGGTTTTTATGCACACATTTGGTGATCTCCTATTGAAATCTGTTGGCAGCAAGCTTTGTAAGAAATTTTAGGCCAACACTGGTGAGTGAAATAGGCCTAAAGTCTCCCACACTCTCAGGTGTCTGCTTCTTTGGGATCAAAGTAATATATGCATCATTGAGATTTTCTAACTGAACTGTTCCAGCATGGAACTCATGAACCAATTGAATAAAATCAGCAGAAATTATGCGCCAACACTTTTTAAAAAAAAGGCCATTAAAACCATCAAGCCCAGGGGCCTTATCAATAGGCAAGTCTTTAATAACCTGTTCAATTTATTTTAGATCAAATGGCTTTGTGAGCACCTCCAAGCCCTGAACCCTAGGTATTAAAGACAATATGTTTTCATCCAAAGATATTGGCCGTACCGTCCCCATTCTGCTTTTGAAAGATAACAAGAACTCTTTGGCCATTTCCTCATGGTTTGATGTGACTGTTCCATCAGACAGTAAAAGGCTAGCAATGGAATTCTTTCTATATCTTCCAGTTGCCATGGCGTGAAAGAACTTGGAATTTTCCTCTCCCACTTTGATATACCCGATGGTACATCTCTTCCTCCAGTAAAGATATTGCATGTGCAACAGATGCTCATGATGCAATTTAGTGATTTTCCTGAAATTAAACTCAGGTCTTGAAAGAGATCTCATGTCCTCAAGATTGTCCAACCAAAGAATTACCCAGTTACACTTCTCAATTAACTTTTTAATATGTGACAAACCTTTTTGCCATTTCTTCAAAGCAAAATGCAAAGCCTTTAGTTTATCCACAATAATTGCCGAGATATGGGTCTTACGAGAGGGACGAGTCCAGACCTCCTGCACACAATCCATAAAACCAGCCTGATGGACCCAAAAAATTTCAAACCTGAAGATATGAGCTTTTGGAATTGTTGTACTGATGGTAACCAGACAAGGTACATGATCAGACGCAGTCTTAGCCAATGGAGTCACTTGTGTCATGGGATAAATGCTAATCCAACTAGCAGAAGTAAAAACCCAGTCCAACTGTTCCAGAAGAGGCATGTCCTGCATGTTAGACCAAGTGAACTTTCTTCCTTTTAAAGGAAGTTCCAGCAGTCCCAAATGGCCAATAATTTCATTGAAAATAAACATATCATTGATATCACCACCTGGGAGATCCCTATTTTTAGTGGAGCGAATAAAGTTGAAATCCCCCATCAACATCCACTTCTTGTCCGGGTCAATGTCTAAATTATAGATCCAGGAAACAAACTCATCACGCAATTCACCCTGACAGGGGACATACACATTAACCAGAAACCACTGTTCGTTATTATGGACAGAGGTGAATTGCATAACGATGGCATAGGGTTTAACTTCTAGCAGAGTGCCATGAAACACATCGGATCGCCAGACAACTAAAAGACCCCCCGAGGATCCCCTAGATGGAGACTCAACAAATTGATCAAAACCATAGGGACATATGCTTTTCATAGTTGTACGCGAGCAAGAGGATAATTTAGTTTCTTGCAGAAAAACCACCGAACACTGACTATCAGTCACTTTCTCCCTGACAGAACGCTGCCTAGCATCAGAATTCAGACCACGAACATTCCAACATAAAATTTTCCAACTACGCGTTGTAACACAATTCATTAATGACCGATGCGTAGAAGAGCAAATAGAGCATGACACATAATGCCATGCCATCCAAACATAACAGGCACTCTCGTCCTCGACATAAAAGATATCATAAACATTAAGCTGAAGATGCAGAAGAATCCTCCTATGGATTAGCCATAAGCTTGTCCACTGATAGAAGAGAAGGATCAATCTCCAGCTCCGCGCCCACGGCCTGAAGAACACGAATCAGAGTATGTGGTGGTGCAGTAGTCTGTGCATCTTCAGAGTTAGCCGTAGAAGTGGGCTGGGCCTTGTCCTCCATGGGCTTTGCACGGGGGCGCTTCTTTGATGCCTGAAGTGAGAGCTGCTCAAAAACCAAATTTTTGAATCCATCCAGCTTTGTTGCGCTCCGAGTGCAACGTCTTAATGACGTATCAACAACAGGAGCCTTCTTCTTCTCTCTCCTCTTTCTCGCAATAGATTGTTCCATAGAGAAAACCAGAGGTGGTGACTGAGCAGAGACAGAAACAACAAAATTAGCAGATCCTACCTCTTGAGAAACAGAAACTGTATCATCCGGCAGTTCCTCAAATAGAGCTCTGGCCACCGGACGCTTCACCATGACAGGCCTTCTGACAGCAGTAACCATGGGAAAAGAGGTCGTCAAACAAGACATCTTTCTTGATTCATCAAAAGCAATGGACCAGGACCTCTTGGAATAAATGATTGTGCCCATCGGTTGGAAGAAGATTGACCTTGGCACCTCCTTAACTGAAAAATCAAACATGAGATTCTGGAAAGACCTCTTCCAAATCATCTCAGGAGGGAGAGGGGGTCCAGCCACAATGCGTGCCATGCCAATAAAGATCTGATGCTGCTGAATCACAGGTGGTTGGTAAGGCACAATTGCAAGCTGATTCTCCTCAAAGACAGGCTGCTGAAGATCTGGGAGAGGCAAATCATCAAAGCCCTGCTGTGGTTGGTCCACAGAAACTGATCCCTCTGGTTGATCAATCACAATTGAAACTTGATCCTGTTCGGGAGCAGCAGGCTAGAGGGCTTGCTCATTCTCTGCTTCCTCACCCCACACGCCATTACCCCAACTAGGTGCTTCGTCCACATGTGGAGGAGGAGGAGGAACGATAGGTGCATCATTCCATCCCAACATTGGGTATGGTGGCAAGACAAACATCAAATTATCCAGAACCAGATTACCAGGCAAAGGGTGAGGGTTTTCATCCAGAGGCATTGGGTCTTCATCGTTCGACATCTGATCTGCAAAGTCTGCACCTAGAACATAACATGCAGTAGTCCAAGACACTTGAGCACCTCCATATTCCGCATAATCACCAAAAACAACATCCCTTGGGACCAGCGGCGTATCTGGAAAGCTAGCCTCAACCAAAGTCCGGACCAAGTAAGGATCCTCACTATCCCAAGAAATAAACTTTCCAAAAGTGCCTACAGCCTACAAGATGTACTCTGTAGTGCGGTAATCCAGAGGAATCCAAATGAACATTAACCAGCCCTTGCGAAAACCATGCGTTCCCTTGAAATTTTCTCCCTCATCATGCTTCACAAATCTAACAAAATGATTGTTGCCCAATGGAAAAGGTGCATGCTGAATCAAGGTGTATCCAACCGATGGATTTGTGACTTGAAACAAACCCACCCCATGAAACCATGCCTGAGTAGATCAGACCATAATACCTCTATTCTGCAGAAACTGCACAACCTGTTCCCGCACCGGGACGAGCGGCCCCTCCGGCGCCAGCATCACCTCAGCAACCTGTAACACCCCAAAATTTTGACCTTGTTTTATTAATTAAAATTTTGCCAGGAATTAAAACTTTTATTTTCTGGGCTCCCTTTTTATTTTTGAACCATTTTCTCCCTTGTTATTATGGAGTTTTTCCCCAAAGTGAAAACTTTTCAAATATGTTATTGGACTTGTTTAACCTCTCAAGAAAAACTCTTCTTTTATTAGTAGAACTAATTACATAATTAATTTGCTTGATCTTTATTTTCTTGAAAAATGGTTTTCCAAGGTTATATGGCCATACTTTAAACTGCAACCATTTGATAAACTCTTTCATAATTCCAACCAAAATTTGGAGATGTCATGTGATGTTTTTAAATCACTTTTGTGCAAAAATATCTTTTATTCATGAAATATTTTGAGCTCTGCACCAATTTTTCTTCTCTGGTCCAGTGGGTAATTTTGCACTACAACTCATTTAAATATTTCTTTCTAGCCTCCACCAAAATTATGGGATGTTGGTAGTAGCATATGATTCAACATTATGCAAAAACCTAGTGTTGTTCTTTGAAAATTTTGAGTGAATCAACCTCTCTTTCATTCTGGTCCAACTTGAGGATTTGTACTGCAACCACAGTTTTAGTTGCTCCTTTTTCCATGATTCCTTTTTCTACTCTTAGTCCTCCCTACTAAACCCCAAAGTCCAGGAGCATGCACCCTTTGGATCATTTTTGGTTCATGAAATGATGCCATTAATTTTCTGTCCAGAATTGTGGTTTTGCAAAACTTGCACTAACAAGTTTGTGCTTTTCACAAACTAACCTCACCACCCTCTTGTACATCCAAAGAGACTTCAATCTGGAGTTTTTGACCACTCCAAGACCTTCCTAGATGCCTCTGGCATTTTGTCAAACACCATGTGGGCATGAACAGTTTTGGCATGATTGTAAGTTTGTGTTGTGAACTCTCCCACCTGTCCAAATCAAGTTGTCTAGTAGCCTACTAATGGTCTCTAACCTAGGCCTGGGAATTTGCATAAGCTATCTAGCAGTTCTGGTCGCCCTGGCATTTTGTCGAACGAGTGCCGTGCACGCCCGGAGCGCGAGCAGAGCACGCGTTTTGCACGTGCTCGCGCCCGAGCCAGCACGCCCCTGGATAAACTTCCCCGAGCTCGTCCTGATCCTATCCCTCTCGCCGCATCACGCCAAAGGCCCCGACCGCCCCCTGGCGCCCTACAGCGCCGCCACCAGAACCCTCTTGGCGGCACGCCCGCGGCCGCACCCGCTCCTGCCATGGTCGGCACCGCCCCGACCACCACAGCGCGCCAGCTCGCCTCCATGGACAGTGTAGCATTCGTCGGTAGCTCCTGGAGCCGACCAGCCACCGCCACGTCGCCCTGCAGCACAGAGAGGCGGTTCGCCGCCGTTCTTATTCCCGGTCGCCGCAAACCGACTTGGACGTGCTATAAAGGGAGGTCCTCGAACTCCCCCGAGCACGCAGGCAACCTCAGGCCACCCTAATAACGCTCCCCTAGCTCGCATTCGACCCAGGGAGGCTTTCTTCCCTGTCTCCGGCAACTCCTGCCGCCGCCACTGCCCCAGCCGTTCCGGCGCCACCAGGACCTCCCCGCTCCACTCTCTTCACCAGGAACTCCCTCTCCCTCTCATGAGTCCAAACCCCCACTCAATTTTGCTCGGGACTCGCCGCGGGCGAAAATTCACTTCGCCCCCGAAACCTTCTCCGCCGCGAAGCTCGCCGCCGGCAGCTCGCTCCGTCCCCGCCGACCCAACGACTACCGGGAGGACCGCCCCAGTCTTGCGGATCCATCCCCGCCCTCCAGAGGCCGCGGGGAGCCGCCACTCGCCGGCGTTGGTCGTCGGAGCCTCGCCCCGCTCGGACAGAGGAGGGAGAAGGGGCGCGGCGACTGGTCAAACCTGACCAGTGGGCCCCCTGGACCCACTGTCAGTGACCCTGTACCTATCCACGTGGGATAAGTGAAGGCGTAATCCACCCCAGTACGTCTCCCCCGCTCCGAAAGCGTATTCCCCTCTGAAACGTTTTCTTTTCTGTTTTATTTTAAATAACAGATTTTGACCACAACTTTGACTGCCTATAACTTTTTAAATATAACTCCAAATGAATTGATTCTTTTTCCTACATCTCTAAAATTCTGTCTAGTTTATTTTAAGATTTATTTGAAAATTTTCCAAACAACTTTTTTGTACTGTTTTTGAAATATGTGTTATTTGCATATTTTTGAAAATAGGATTTTTGAAGAGAAGAAAGCTTTCAAAAGTTCTAGGATGCACCCTGCCTCTACACACTTTGAAGGCAAGCATTCTGAACCCCGGAATAATATTTTTGGTGTGTTAGTTGACACGTTTATAACACCACCTTATTTCGGAGAACTTGTTATTTCATGTGATATGATCATTTTGCATGGATGCATATTAGTGATTTCCTTGCTGTTGGAAATGAATATACTTGTGATGGTAATCATCCTCATGTGCCTTGCATGCCTGCCGGAAAGGAATCCGGGAAAGCCTCTGCCTTGGGTAGGAGTGAGCTTGTCGCCGGTCCCCGTCGGGACGGTTATGTCCGGTATGGCATAGTAAGGTATAATGGGTGGTGATTTCGCCGGTTGAAATATATTTGATATACATGTCATGCAGGGAACTCGTAAGCCTCCTGAGTCGGCCATAGATCGAGTCTTGTTCCGGTAACCCCCATACTTGTTTCGTACTGCCACTGGTCCCTACCGTAGGTGGGGTATGGTTCAGTAAGTTGTTAACCCTTGTCTTGGCACACACCGTACAGAGAGGCCATGGTGGAAGATACCGGTTGTAGCTGGTAGGCATGCCACCTGGTCCGGGGGCATGGGTGTATCCGGTTGGGACCGAGAGGGGGGCACCCCTTAGAGCGCGCGATAGAAATTTGATCCCATGCTACGCGAGGTTGTATCCTCCCCACTTAGAGTTTTGCTTAACAGGTGTCATTGGTGATTCTAGACACGAGTGAAAGCTGGTGTGTGCAAGTCAGGTGTGTTTTCAATTAAAAGACCGTAGACGGAATTAGTCCCGATGGACTAAAGGAATCCGTTACTCGTGGGTAAAGAGTACACCCTCTGCAGAGATATTAAACCTATTCGAATAGCCGTGTCCATGGTTAAGGATTACAGTCTGGGATGGGTCAAGTGTCGGTCTTAGTGTCGGTCTTCGGAGGAGAAACCACAAAACTCGAATATTGATGATGACATGTGATATATGATGGTTATGATTGTTATCATTATGGACTAACCGGTTGTATTGTTTGAAATAAGGAATATCCCTGGGACGGTACCACCTCCTGGATATTCACTATGATTATAAGCCCTTTATGTGGCGTCGCTCAAACGCCCGACTGTGGCATGCTTGTTATTTTATTTATTTTTACAAGCCCTTTATGTGGTGTCGCTCAGACGCCCGACTGTGGCATGCGGTTATTTCATTTACTCATAAGCCCTTTATGCGGCGTCGCACAGACGCCCGACTGCGGCATGTTTGTTATTTCATATTCTTATAAGCCCTTTATGTGGCGTCGCTCAGACGCCCGACTGTGGCATGCTTGTTGTTTTATTTACTTTATAAGCCCCTTACGTGGTGTCGCTAAGACGCCCGACTGAGGCATGCTCACTTTTACTATCCTTTCGAGATGTCGCTTCAGACATCCGATCGGTGCATTTTATTTCTATTCTGTCATTGCATATTACGGTTGCATATAAATAACCTGCTTGCATCAAGATTTTATTTATGACTGACGATGTGATCATAGAATATTTCAGTGCGTGTTGATCAATTATATTATACCTGTGTTCTTAATGTTTGCGAGTACATTCAAAGTACTCACTGGCTTGTCCCTGGCTATTGTCTTGGCCAGATTGCTTGCTTGGAGAGGAGCGTGGCGATGACAGCCTCGGGACCTAAGCAACGGTGATAGCAGCCTCGCGAAGATAGGAGTTAACCTGGTCAGCTGTTCCTGTGGGAAATGGAGTCCCATAGACCGTGGTGATCCACAAACCGCTTCCACCCTCAACCACTAGAAACCATTTGATGTACTCATAGGCCACAATGGTCTTGTACTACATATTTTGCACTTTTGCTTGGAATTTCTGTAACAAGTTGGTGCCTCATCAGCTAACAGTAATCCTGGGGCTGGTGAGCACAACGACCCTTTTCTGGAAATTAAAGCCCGGAAAACCGGTTGCGACACAACCATGAAGTCCTCATGACGACGGGGTGGACGAGCAGCAGGCGTGAAGAAGGTGCGCGGAAGCCGACGATCGCCACCGTCGATGATGTGATGGCCAGGAGGCACAAAGCGCTGGGGATCGAGCTCATAGTTCGCCATGGAAGAGCCAGAAGCTTGTGGGGGGTTTTCTTTGGCTTGAGAAGAGGGAAGATGCAATGGGGGCAGCGTCGATGGGACTGGGCAGTCTATCCCAATAACTCTGGCTCTGTTCCCATGAGAAGCAGCAGATTCCGATAAAATTGTTTTTTGTTTCACCGAAATTGGCCTCCAAACCAATCCATTGGAGCGCGCGAAATCATTACAGTCACGGCTAGAGTGACCTGGGCGAGAGCAAGCCGAACAGACTGCTCGCATTCCACATGCCGCTGACAAGTGGCCCCTCTGTGAACAAATAGTGCATGTAACCACACGGTCCACCATGTCATCAACCATAGCTTCAAACTGCGTCGCAGCCTTTTGAGATGAGGGGATATCCTAACAGTGGCCCGGAGGGTTCGGGCCCTGAGGCATGGAAGGCCCAGAAGCAGTTGGGCTAGGCAGCAAAGATGGGCTCGAGACTTGTTGGGCCTCCGAAGCAACTGAGTCGGAAACCTGACAATTGATTTGAATGGGTGGTAATCCCGCCTCAGCGAAACGTGCGGGCGAGATCCCATCATGCACGGGGGAAAGTTCCTCAGAAATCAGATCAGTCACCGGCGCAGATGATGCCGGCCGGCTCAACTCCGGCAAAAAGTGACTGTACCAAAAACAATGGGTGGACGAGCCACCATCCAAAGCAAGTCCGTAGGAGGGGATTGATGTATGACTACACGCTCATGAACAGGAAGATCATACCCAGCATCCCTAACGGTGTCAATGCACTCTTGTGTAGCCGGATATCTATATCCCTTGGAAGCAGAATATCGCTCAAACGTGGCAAAAGAGAGCTTTTTCGGAGCAGATGCAGCAGACTTGATAGCTGATTTAACTGGAGGTTTATGCATGGCCAAGAGACCTAAAGATGATCGACGCTTAGTAGGACTAACTAGAATCCATTCAGCATCACATTCCTTCCTCCATATTCAGCATCACATTCCTTCCCCCATTACCCCACAAATGAAAATAGCACTTGAACAGATTACAGGCAAAGGAACAAAGATCCATAATAATAAAACCAACTTGCTTGCAAGAAACATGGAAAGAATAAACCTTGTCTTTGATGTGATCAACATGAAGATCAATTGCCGAACCTCCAATTGCTGCTTCCAGAGCCGCTGCCATAGAATACTCCGAGAGACGGAAGGCATGACGGCTGAATGAAACAACTAAGATGAAAGACCTCCTATGTCTCGAAGGATGAACCGTTTGCCCGGTAGATCTGAAGATCTCATCCGCTAAAACCCTACACTTGGAGAAGTCCAAGCCAAGGGTAGATCCACCAGAAGAACCCATAAGAGATGGGTATCTCCCTGATCCAGAGAAGACGCTGGAGTAGATGATCGGAGAGGGTCCACAAATTAGTGGAAGGGTGGGGAGATCGCCGGAGATGGGGACAGCACCGTGGTGGGGGGTGGGAGCGCCATAGGCCTTGGTTGTTGGGGGAGCTTGTCCTCAATTGATCTTGATAACCCAGAATCAAAGAATCAACGTTATGATAAGAAAGACTTTGTTGCTAGGAAACATGGTAAAGAAAGATAACCATGGGTTCAGAAACCCATGCCTTTCCCTCCTAAACCATCCAAGAAAAAGGATGATGAGGATTTTGAGCGCTTTGCTGAAATGATTAGACCTATCTTTTTGCATATGCGATTAACTGATATGCTTAAAATGAATCCTTATGCTAAGTACATGAAAGAAATTGTTACTAATAAAAGAAAGATACCGGAAGCTGAAATTTCCACCATGCTTGCTAATTATACTTTTAAGGGTGGAATACCAAAGAAACTTGGAGATCCAGGAATACCCACTATACCATGCTCCATTAAAAGAAACTATGTTAAAACTGCATTATGTGATCTTGGAGCTGGTGTTAGTGTTATGCCTCTCTCTTTATATCGTAGACTTGATTTGAATAAGTTGACACCTACTGAAATATCTTTGCAAATGGCTGATAAATCAACTACTATACCTGTCGGTATTTGTGAGGATGTGCCTGTTGTGGTTGCAAACGTTACTATTTTAACGGACTTTGTTATTCTTGATATTCCCGAGGACGATAGTATGTCCATTATTCTTGGAAGACCCTTTTTGAATACTGCAGGGGCTGTTATTGATTGCAACAAAGGCAATGTCACTTTTCATGTTAATGGTAATGAGCATATGGTACACTTTCCGAGGAAACAACCTCAAGTCCGTAGTATTAATTCCATTGGAAAAATTCCATCGATTATTTTTGGAGGTTTTGAATTTCCTCTTCCTACTGTCAAGAAGAAATATGATATTCTTATTATTGGGGATGTGCATATCCCCATTGAGGTAACATAGTGTTATTCGAAATTTCTCCGGTTCCATGTTATTCGGAATGAGTTCGTTAACAAGACTTGATCAACCTTGTTAGTGGATTCCTTTTGATGATCATGAGATGGATGAAACTAGAAGGCACAACCTGCTGTACCCTCCCCTTACTTTCTGTTATTTATATTAAATAAAATAAAAAAAGTATTTTCTGTCTGTTATCTGAATTATCCGTGCAATATAAAAATACCCCAAAAATATAAGTTCTCCAAATGCCCTGAAATTTTAACATGATTTTTTTGGAATATTTGAGAATATTTGGCACTCAGAACACAGCAGGGGGGCATCCACCTGGCCATGAGGGTGGAGGGCGCGCCCTACCCCCTAGGCGCGCCCCCTGCCTCGTGGGCCCACGGTGGCCCTCCTCCACTTATTCCTGCACCCACACACTCCTTCTTCCTCCGACAAACACGATTATCTAGTTCAAACCCGAGTCCAAGCTCATTTTGCTGCCATTTTCGATCTCCTTGCTCAAAGCACCTCTCACAAAACTGCTTGGGGGCATTGTTCCTTGGTATGTGACTCCACCACTGGTCCAATTAGTTTTTGTTCTAATGCTTTATTCATTGCAAATTTGTGCTGCTTAGGTGACCCTG
This sequence comes from Triticum urartu, assembly GCF_003073215.2. Lineage (NCBI taxonomy): Eukaryota > Viridiplantae > Streptophyta > Magnoliopsida > Poales > Poaceae > Triticum > Triticum urartu. The sequence goes on along the minus strand of NC_053026.1, from coordinate 602,599,234 downwards.
TTCTTGAGCTTGCACGTCAAATTTATATGGTTCCAAGTAGTTTTGATGCGTCATATAGGCTCTAGGCACTTGTAGGAGTAGTTGTTGTCAATATTGTTGAGTTTGGTTCACTTTTATTTTAAGTTACTAAAAATTTCAGAAATTTTTCAGAGGAAGAAATATGTTTAGGAAAATGTATCAAGGTGGCTCTTCAAGGAAACAAGAACCCAGGCTTGCAATGCGTGATGCTGATGATGAGCCACCAAGGGACGCTCCAGTGCGGCCCTGTGAATGGCCTTCAGAGGACTTTATGGATCGAGCGGAAATCAAGGAAGAATTTAATGCATATTTGCGTAACGCTGATCTTGTGAGCTTGGAGGAGGAAAGTGCCGCCAGTACCACTATCTCACTAGTTCCTTTGTAAGGTTTGAATTTTCATCTTCACGCAATTCTCCAACTGTCCCGTTTGATCTTTATGAAAAATCTTATACGATGGACTTAGAGGATTTTACCACTGCTTGCAAACTTCCACAATGGGGTAGTGTTAGGGAACCTCGCAAATCTGAATTTAGAGATTTTCTTGCTAGTATAACTGTGGGGGAATCTAGAGAGATAACACAAGCTACCATAGGGAGCATTTACTTTCCCGTACATTATTTTGCTCTCTTTATTGGTAGATGCATCAATGGTAAAGATGAAGCATGTCACATGTGTGTCCCTGACCTCAGTATTCTTAGGAGTGATGTGTTAGGAGATAAATCTTATAATTTGGGAGCCATTGTTGCACGTAGGTTGCATCTTAATAGATTTAATGGAGATTTCTTTGGTGGAATTTATGCAACCCGCATAGCTAATTTTCTTGGTATAACCATACGTGAAGATGATATTGAGTTGCCCCCTGCTTATTTGGATTATGAGGCTATGGTTCGTCATCAGTTTGTTGAGAGGAACGATCAGTTCCTCCAGTACCGACTAATCTTTGACAGACGACGCACCTATCACGTCGCTCTCCCTGCTTCTACTTTCTTTGACTTTCAGGCAAAAAGGAGATATTTTATAACCATAGAGGAGGCGGAAGAGTATAAGAGGAGAGCTGAGATAGCTCGTCTCCAAGATACAGCCCACGATGCAATGACTGCTGCATCGCAGTACGACCCTCGTTTCAACTTTGGATATCCGCCAGGCCAGCCGTGGCCATAGACCAACTTAGGCCAAAAGCCTAAGCTTGGGGGAGTACGTATTTCCCACCGAGATTACATTCATGTTCACACACTCATTGCTAGATGCCGGTGCTCATACTTTTTCATTGTATCACCCATGCTAGTTTATTTCCTTTTTATGCTTTCTTCTTGTGTGTTTAATAAACATTAAGAAAAATTAAAAAAATTACTTGTAGCTTTTAGCTAGTTTTAATTTCCATGCTTGTAGTAGTAATTAAAAAGAAAACCCAAAAAGATTTCATGTTCTTCTTTTTGTTTGTTGGGAGCTTTCCCGTGTAAATAGTTTTATTTCTTTTCTTTTCTTTGGGGGTCAATAGGAGAAGGCCATAATTATATGAATTATTGTTGATCTGACAAAAGAGCCCATATTGCCTTGTCTCGTCATGTTTATTGAATGCTTGCAGATTCCAGCTTAGTCCAATGCACGCGCACTATTATTATTATCCACATCGTTCGGTCGTGCAAGTGAAAGGCAATAATGATGATTATATGATGAACTTATTGAGATGAGAAAAGCTGGCATGAACTCGACCTCTCTTATTTTTGTAAATATGATTAGTTCATCGTTCCTGATTCGGCCTATTATGAATAAACACGTTTGCAATGACAATTAGAGATCATAGTTTCTTGTGCCATGCTTAATTAGCAAGGAGCTTATAATGGTTTACCTTGCGTGCCAACATGCTATTAAAATGGTTGTGATGTGGTATGATAGGGTGGTATCCTCCTCTGAATGATTTAAGTGACTTGACTTGGCACATGTTCACGCATGTAGTTGAAACAAAATCAACATAGCCTTCACGATATTTATGTTCATGGTGGATTATATCCTACTCATGCTTGCATTCGGTGTTGATTAATTTTAATGCATGTTCATGACTGTTGTCGCTCTCTAGCTGGTCGCTTCCTAGTCTTTTTCTAGCCTTCACCTGTACTAAGCGGGAATACTGCTTGTGCATCCAATTCCATAAAGCCCAAAGTTGTTCCATATGAGTCCACCATACCTACCTATATACGGTATCTACCTGCCGTTCCAAGTAAATTTGTGTGTGCCAAACTCTAAACCTTCAAATAAATATCCTGTTTTGTATGCTCGAATAGCTCATGTATCAACTAGGGTTGTCCGTATCTACCATGTTAGGCGGGTTATTATCAAGAGGAGTGGACTCCGCTCCTCACTCACGAGAAAGTGGCTGGTCACCGGGATGCCCAGTCCCATGCTTTATGCAAACTAAATCAAAATAATTGCAAACAAAACTCCCCCTGGGACTCTTGTTAGTTGGAGGCACTCGTTGTTTCGAGCAAGCCATGGATTGATGATTGTTGGTGGACGGGGAGTATAAAATTTACCATTCTGTTTGGGAACCGCCTATAATGTGTGTAGCATGGAAGATATCACCATCTCTTGGTTGTTATGTTGACAATGAAAGTATACCGCTCAAAATATTATTCACCTCTATTTCAAAACCGAGCTTTGGCACATCTACAAATCCCTGTTTCCCTCTATGAAGGGCCTATCTATTTACTTTTATGTTGAGTCATTATCCTCTTATTAAAAAGCACCAGTTGGAGAGCACTGCTGTCATTTGCATTCATTACTGTTAGTTTACATTGAGTATGACTTGACTGGATCTCTTTTACCATGAATTACAATGTCTAGTCCAGTCCTTGATCTTTAAAGGTGCTCTACATTTATGTTTTGCAGTGTCAGAAAGGGCTAGCGAGATATCGTCATGTTATATCATATTATGATTGTTTTGAGAAAGTGTTGTCATCCTGGATTTATTATTATTGCTCGCTACCTGATTATGCCATTGATATGAGTAAACATGATACATAAGCGTTATTGTGAATATGGGTAGTTTATCATCCTTGCTGAAAACTTGCATGCTGGCTTTACATATTTACAACAACAAGATCAAATAGAGTTTGTAAAAGTTTTTCTTCATCACTTTCAGTTTGTCAACTGAATTGCATGAGGACAAGCAAAGGTTTAAGCTTGGGGGAGTTGATACGTCTTCATCGTATCTACTTTTCCAAACACTTTTGCCCTTGTTTTGGACTCTAACTTGCATGATTTGAATGGAACTAACCCGGACTGACGCTGTTTTCAGCAGAATTGCCATGGTGTTACTTATGTGCAGAAACAAAAGTTCTCGGAATGACCTAAAACTTCACGGAACGTCTTTTTGGAAATAATAAAAAATCCTTGCAAGAGATGAAGACCAGGGGGCCCACACCCTAGCCATGAGGGTGGGGGCGCGCCCCCTACCTCGTGGGCCCCCCTGGAGCTCCTCCGACCTCAACTCCAACTCTATATATTTGCTTTTGGGGAGAAAAAAATAGAGGAGAAGGATTCATCGCGTTTTACGATACGGAGCCGCCGCCAAGCCCTAAAACCTCTTGGGAGGGCTGATCTGGAGTCCGTTCGGGGCTCCGGAGAGAGGAATCCATCGCCATCGTCATCATCAACCATCCTCCATCACCAATTTCATGATGCTCACCGCCGTGCGTGAGTAATTCAATCGTAGGCTTGCTGGATGGTGATGGGTTGGATGAGATTTATCATGTAATCGAGTTAGTTTTGTTAGGGTTTGATCCCTAGTATCCACTATGTTCTGAGATTGTAGTTGCTATGACTTTGCTATGCTTAATGCTTATCACTAGGGCCCGAGTGCCATGATTTTAGATCTGAACCTATTATGTTTTCTTGAATATATGTGAGTTCTTGATCCTATCTTGCCAGTCTATAGTCACCTACTATGTGTTATGATCCGGCAACCCCGAAGTGACAATAATCGGGACCACTCCTGATGATGACCGTAGTTTGAGGAGTTCATGTATTCACTATGTGTTAATGCTTTGGTCTGGTACTCTATTAAAAGGAGGCCTTAATATCCCTTAGTTTCCACTAGGACCCCGCTACCATTGGAGGGTAGGCCAAAAGATGTCATGCAAGTTCTTGTCCATAAGCACGTATGACTATATTCGGAATACATGCCTACATTACATTGATGAATTGGAGCTAGTTCTGTGTCACCCTAGGTTATGACTGTTACATGATGAACCGCATCCGGCATAATTCTCTATCACCGATCCATTGCCTACGAGCTTTCCATATATTGTTCTTCGCTTATTTACTTTTTCCGTTGCTATTTCTATCATCACTACAAAATACCAAAAACATTACTTTTGTTATCATTACCTTTTGCTACCATTACCACTGCTGTCATATTACTTTGCTACTAAATACTTCACTGCCGATATTAAGTTTCCAGGTGTGGTTGAATTGACAACTCAGCTGCTAATACTTGAGAATATTCTTTGGCTCCCCTTGTGTCGAATCAATAAATTTGGGTTGAATACTCTACCCTCAAAAACTGTTGCGATCCCCTATACTTGTGGGTTATCAACATTTTGCATGATCATGTAGGCAAGAAATGTCAGAGGATAGCCTGTCAATTATGTTGGCAGCAACGTTGGTACCAAGGGCGAGGGACGAAGAGAACCATTTTCTTGCTCGTTAAGATGAGGTGGACGAATAGGCAAAGTTCTCATCCATCGGTGGCTACCGGAATGTCATCAACAATAGTAACAAGGTCTTACTGATAGAGTTGTACACCGAGGTGTTTACCTAAGCAGAGAATTAACTCTGCTCGGATAAGTTAGATTACGAGAAAGGTTAAACAAACCAATAGCAAGGAAAATGTGATTATTGATTTAATCAGAACAATGGAAAGGAAAATGTGTTTAAACACAAATATCAGGGGTATATCCTTTCAAGGACAAGCAAATGATGATATCCATAACATGATAGTAAGTAGATTACCATTTGGGTAAAGGGGAGACAAATGTTCATGACATTACCCATACAACAGTGTTTGGATAAGTGATCTAGAAACAATTAGCATTGCTCCTCAATGTTTTAATGATGTTCAGAGTACCACAATCATGCTTCGGGGTAGCATTGTCATGCTCATCAGGTAAAGGTCGGACCTTGGGAACACAAATGATCCATCAAGGATTTATAGGAAGACTCATGCAATTTTATCAGGAAAAATATGAGGATGTGGCCGATGGGTTCAGCGGAAATCCATCGACATGTAAAAAAGGATGTATTCCAAAATTGTATGAACAAGTTTGTGTTTGGGGGGGGGGGGCAAGAATGTTTTCGATGATAACACAAATCATCGAGGGGCAATGATGGTATTTCTCATCATGAATTTGATTGATATCCTGGAAGAGCTCAGAATGTTGATAATTTTGTCGAGAGGTTTCATGAAGATGTAATCGATCGGCGATGACATCAAGGCAAAGGAATTTTGAAGCAAAAAGGTTATCGGAACCATGAATATGACACAAACTCAAAATCAAGCTTGTTGTTCAAGGTGAAATGATATGACGAGGAAGATCAACGTAAGTTGAGCTCATCATCAAAAATTGTGCTCCGAGAAGGACTAGGTAGCATGGTTAAAATTTAGCATGATAATGATATAGCCGATCAGGCTGGGAATGATGTGATGGAGTATCATTCCAAGGAGAATTCACAAGAGGTAGTGCAATAACACAATATTCTCGAGATAACAGGGGGCAATACCGGAGGTAGATCAAAATAGAGGTTGGACACATGAAATGATCTGCACAAGACAAGTATTTTAACTTGACCGGGAAATGGAATCAAGAAGAAAATATGGTCGGAACCATGATTGCAAAGAATCATTTTACAGATGCAAGATGAGCTTATACCAAGGGAACATTTGATTATAAGAGAAGCTTCCATATTAAGATCTACATCGTGTCTATGGGCACGAACACAAAGTTGAAGGTCGACTCCCACTTCTTCAATGCATAACCTCTCGATTACTTCTCACTTTTGCCGAAGTTGTAGTGTAGAAAATTTTATCCGGCGTAACACCAGCAGAGTATGACCCATAGAAATTTCCGGGTTCACACAAATTAGGGAAGGCATAGGTTCAGCCCATCGGGGCATCTTAGGAACATATACCATAAATTTCAAGAATAAATAACACAAGCTCGATAGTAGAGCATGCTTGAGAAAGCAGATGATACAATTTACCAAAGGCATTATGTATCCAAGGAAAAGCTCACAAGCTTATTGAACATGAAGGATGTTGTCGCATAAAATCCAAAAAAGGTCTGGTGGTCCACAAGGGATCTGATGTGAGCATCAATACTCAACCAAAGGAAGAAAGAATGCAAGGAGATCAAATTATAGAAACAACTGACTAACTCAAAGCTCAACTGCAAATGAATTATGAATTCCAAGGCAAGGGATTAGAAGCAATGCTCTGATTAGGGATGGATAGGTAGAATAGCCTTAGGGGTACAATCAATGTCGATTTGATTGGTCGAGATCCAGCACATGTTAAAATGACGTCTGAGCCAGAAGGATGAATTCTAGGATCTGATTGAGGATTGCGAGCATTCGCAACATATTGTATCAACGGACTCAAAATGATAATGACAAAGGATGACAATAAGATTACTAGACTTATGGTATTAACCATTATGCAAGAAAGCAAGACATTCAAGAACAATAGGCTGTTGTGGATTTTCAGAAGAACGAATGGTATTACGAAGACTTTTGTGAAGTGCATGAATCAACCGAGGATGAGCGGATAATCGATAGGTGCACAAAATTATCCGTATGGGTATTCAGGTGATAAGGAACTGCAAGGCAGTAAGCTCAAGGGATTCTCGAAACAACAGAGAGCAGTTCAGGGCATCTAGTAATAACAAGAGCAACGGGATTGAATGTAAGAATGGAAGGTGTATGCAGTTATCAATAGGGATATAACAGTGGTAGGGAATTTGCAAAGGCGGTGGGTACGAGTGTCTCAGGAGAACATCGTAGAGTAACCCCAGAATCTTCTAGTGCAGCAAACGATCATCGGTAATAAGGTCCTCTCTGGGTGAAAGTGATCATGATATCCTAAAGTTAGATTTAGCAAAATTAATTTAACCCGAATAGAAGAGAGATCAGAGTCCCAGAGTATAGATGAGGAATAAAAGATCCTAATACCACCCAATGGCGACGTGGGCCGGTAAGCCACACAGCCATGTTAGTAAAAGTTTTTCAGTGACTAGACTCAACTTCGGCCAAGGAGTTGGAAAGGGGGATCCTACAGGCAGTCGGCTCTGATACAAACTTGTGACGCCCCCGATTCAATCGTACACTAATCATACACGCAAATGTGTGCGATCAAGATCAAGGACTCAAGGGAAGATATCACAACACAACTCTAGACACAAATTAAAATAATACAAGCTTTATATTACAAGCCAGGGACCTCGAGGGCTCGAATACATAAGCTCGAATACACAAGAGTCAGTGGAAACAACAATATCTGAGTACAGACATAAGTTAGACAAGTTTTGCCTTAAGAAGGCTAGCACAAAAGCAACATTGATCGAAAAGGCAAGGCCTCCTGCCTGGGAGCCTCCTAACTACTCCAGGTTGTCAACGGCCATCACGTAGTAGTACGCACCCTCGGGGTAGTAGTAGTAGTCATCAGTGGTGTCGTCTGGCTCCTGGGATCCGTCATCTAGTCGCAACAATCGGGTATATGGGAAAAAGAGGTAGCAAAGCAACTGTGAGTACTCATCCAAAGTACTTGCAAGACTTACATCAGATCTAAACTAAGTATGCATCTGTATCAAAGAAAATGGGATGTATCTGTGGACTAAACTGCAGAATGCCAGAAAAGAAGGGGAAAGCCTAGCCTATCGAAGACTAGCATCTTCAAGCATCTTCAAGCATCTTGCAGCATATAGAAGACTACAGATCAACATAATGTAAAGTAGTAGTAGTGTTATCAACCTCGGCTAGAGATCCTTTCTCGACTCCCTGCGAGAAAGCAATCCCGGAGCCATACTATCCATTTCTCATAACCATTTCTCATCTCAAGTATCCAGTTCTAGTTGTATTGATCGGGATACAACTCCAAGTGTCTGTTACCGTAGGACAGGCTATCGATAGATGTTTTCTTCCCTGCAGGGGTGCACCAACTTACCCACCATTAGTGCTATGCCCACATGATGGTTAGTGCTATCAGGCCAGAGGACCCTCGGATCAAATATCCAAACCGCTAGTGTGTTGGTAGTGCGGTCACGAGCAAAGACTCATGAAAGATGTGACCTCGTCGCCCCGTCTCGAGGACTTGCGGCAAGGGCTAGGAATGCCTAGCCACGCCTCGTAATTATCTCATGGGCTCCCTCCAGGTCAACCCGTCTCCACATCACTCGCGGGTACCCCTCAGGGTCGACACACCTTTTCAAGTAACAGTTGTAAAGTCCAAGTATCTGTGTGTCCAAACATCAAGGGGAAAACCCGAGGAATCACACCCGGGGAATTCCACTCGATGTAATCATCAAGGTGAACGTAAGAGGATCCACCCTCCAGGTTCACACTTGAGGTGTTGCACGACAAAGCCGTATCGGAAGTGGTTAAAGAGGAAATCACCCTCGATGAACACGACCGAATAGCTACACTACAGAGATCTCATCAGGAGTGATGTAAGAGGTTCCACCCTCGACACTCGATGGTAACTCTGAAGAGTCATACAACTAGGGGGGTGATGTGCGGTGTCGGGGCCTGGACGTCGATCACGTTGATCGAGTCATCGAACATAAAGTGGGGCAACTAGGACAAGGTGGGGGTCACTGATGGATCTCTAACCAACCTATACTAAGCAGATTAGAATAAGCAGGTAAGGTATGAAAGCAGGTAACAAAAACAGGCTATGCATCAGAGTAGGAGCATACATAAAGCAGTAGCAGTTCTAATGCAAGCATGAGAGGGAAAGAAATGGGCGATATCGGAATGCTCAAGGGAGGTTTGCTTGCCTGGAAGATCTGCTGAAAAAGAAGAAGTGTCATGACGTAGTCAATCACATGGGCGGCAACGGTCTCGGGGTCTACCGGAGAGAAGAGGGGGAAGAAATAGTAAATATAGAGCAAACGGATCCATCACTAAGCATTACATGACGATAGGCAGAGCTAGGGTTGTCCTAATGTAGTACTACACGTTGCAGATGGAGGGGATAAACATCCGAGGATGAACTCCCGGTGTTAGACGAATTCCGGACAGGTGGAAGAGAGGGGACGGTTCCATGTTCAGCATGCTAGGGGCATGTGATAGGTGAATGGACCACGCATTCAGATTCGCTGGATTTTTCTGAGCAACTTTCATGTAGAAAACATTTTATCGGAGTTACAGTTTTTTTTCCATGAATTTTCAAAGTTTTAAACATTTTCTGGATTTATCTAAATTAATAGAAATGGACTTATGACATCAGCATTGCATGGGGATGACATCAGCAGTCAACAGACTGGTTGACTGGTCAAAATGACCAGTGGGGCGTCTCGTGGATCTAAGACTAACAGTAGAATGGGGGGTAGGTATGAGGAGGCAAGATCCTAGCTATGGAGTAGTTGTACACACGAGTTTTACGAGTTCGGGCCCTTCTCGGAGGAAGTAACAGCCTTACGTCTCGGTGCCCTGAGGCGGTCGACTGGATTATATGTGTGTGTGTGTGTGATTTTACAAAAGTGCGAACCCCTGTCCCAGAGGAGGGGGTGGCTTATATAGAGTGCGCCAGGACCCCAGCTCCCCTCCGTTACACAGGGTTCAATGCTCGTAAAGGAAAGGCGTTACTGGTAACGTCTACAGTAAAGTGTCATAAATGCTCATAATGCTATGGTTTAAGTCCCAACCGTTGCAGAGTGGAGGGTTCCTCATCTTCTGGTGGTCGAGTGTCTTCAAGGTGGTCGAGTGAGCGCATCTCCACGGTCGAGTGGATGATGGTTTCTCTTCGACTGCTTCTGCTTCTTTGTAAAGATGTCCTTGGGAAGGGTATGCTGGACAGGTCCATGACCCTACCCCAGGTACATAGCTTCATCATTAGCCCCCGAATGGATCAGGGTTTGAGTGAGGAAGGGGTTGAGAACACTTCCGACCCACTCTTTGTGCTATGAATATGCCTTGTCCTAAAACAATGAGTTGAGGTGACGACGTCGACTCCTTTCTCAATCGCCTTGGTCCATTCTTGGTTGTTGTCGAGTGAACTTTCACGGTAGAATTCCGAATGATGATGTAGAGGGTGTTTGTCTTCAGTCTGACAGGTTGTTCTGCTCTCCGCGGATCTCGCGGGATTCAAAATTTGGGAAGTGCGCCAGACGGGAGGAACCGAGGTTATCGGGATGGATTAGGCAAGTCTCCTCGATCCCCACGCCACCTTTTTCGCCACGTACTACGCGCGCAACTGTTGCGGGATTTGTTTAGATCGCTTGGGTCCACCAGTAAGCCACTCGGTGGAAGGCCTTATAAAAGGTCACGGGCCAGGGCCCTGCTCCGCATGCTCCCATTCTCTCTTCTCTTTCTCCCGATCCCTCCGCCACTCTCGCTTCCACCTCGTCGCCGGACCTCCGCTCAAGCTCGATCCACCACCATGGGGAAGGATAAGACGGCGGCGCTGGAACGCGCGAAGAAGGCGACCGCGAAGGCGAAGGGCAAGCGGACCAGCCGGGGCAGATCCTCGTCGAGGTCCGGCCTGCCGGCGGGCTGGATCCAGGCGACTGGATCCGCTCGGCAATCACGCAGGACGACCTCGACTACCTGGTGGAGGGGGGATTGATCCCTCACAAGTCGGCTCGGCTCCCGGGGGATGAAACCGAGCCGTAGCCTAGAGAGGGTGAGTGTGTCCTCCTCGCAACCCACATAGATCGCGGATTCTCACTGCCTCCCCACCCTTTCTTCCGGGGTTTTTTGAACTTCTTTGGGGCTCGGCTCCACCATTCCACTCCGAACACCATAGTCTATCTGGCCGCTTTCATGTCCATGTGCGAAAACTTCTTGGGCTGTCGACCGCACTGGGGGCTTTTCAAACACATCTTCACTTGTCGTTCCCAGTCGGTCAAAAAGGCCAAGTCAAGTGATGAGAGGACGCGGGTAATCCAGATGTGCGGTGGTCTGGGGATCCAGATGAGGAGCAAGAGTACTTTCCCAGCCATGATCCTTCCTGACTCGGTCCGGGGCTGGCAGTCGACTTGGTTTTACTGCAAGGATCAGCCAACCCCTGGCCAGTCGACTGGACTTCCTCCTTCTTCCTTGGCTCGAGTGGAGAAGCCTGCTCCCCTGAAGGTAGTTCCAAAAGAAAAGGCACAGGTTAAGGAGCTGGTTGAATGGGTCGTCCAACTTGTCCGTGACAGAGTGAACGGGATGGATCTGCTGGAGGTCTTTCTCGGTCGACGCATCCAACCTCTTTAGGCGCGCGATCATCCGATGTGGATGTACTCTGGGCTCGAGGATACCACTCGGATCCACCCAAAGGAGGTTAGCGAGGATATCTTGGAGAACTGGTTGAGGGGAATCACTGGCAACAAAGACAACCCTCGGGGATCCAGGAGGGTGATTCCATTCGACAACTCGCACCAGCCGGAGCAGGTATGTTTCTGTTTTATCAAGTATCTTTCCAATTCACCACGTGATGTCCCTTTTGTGGTCGACTGAATGTCTTTTGATTGTTATCCTTTCAGGCCCTCATTGAAATGTACTCGATGCCCAACGGAGTGAAGGACCCAGGCGCTGAAGAAGAAGGGAGCGGGGGCGAGAGCGGCGAGGAGCATTCGGAAGCCGAGGAGGACGAGGAGAGCAATGAATTGACCGATGAGGAAGAAGTCAACTCGCCTCCTCGCAGGGAGAGGAGGTCCAAGCACACTCATGACCCGGCACGCGCTCCGGACTTGGTGGCTGCGCCGATCGGGCAATCCTCGAAGTGCCCCAGGACGTCTTCCCCGACGCCGACTGAGAAGCCTCCAAAGCAATCCAAGGTCGCGCCACTTCCAGCGTCGAAAGTGCCGAAAGCCATCTCTTCCAAACCGCCCAAAGCTTTGCCCCGGATCAAAGTGACCGTTCCTACTATCTCCGGGTAACCATCTGACTTGTCCTTTATGTGGATTTGATTAACTGGGTGTAACCGATTGAATGCGGGCCTTTGCAGTGCTGCTATGTCAGGGACCTCTTCATACCAGTACTGGGACGAGGAAATGGAGGATGCGGTAACCTCTAACCCAGGTATGAACTCTTGCGATTTCGATTCTTGATCCTTTTAGGGTCGAGTGGTTCACTTGGGGTCGAATGTTCTGTCTTGCAGCTCCACCCAACATCATTGATCTTCCGGACGACGACGAAGATGTGGCTCCTAAGCCTAGGAAGAGCAAGAAGGTAACAGCTGGAAGGGTGGCTCGGCAAGAACCAACTGCAACGCCTCCCATCCGTCAAGCTGAAGACGCGGGCAGGGCCACTGTGACGTTCGCTGCATCCTTGCCGAGTGGGCATCCCACGCGGTCGACCGCGCCTGTGGTTCCTTCAACTATCCAACTCCACACCATGGAGCCTCAAGCAGCCGCACCTGGGTCATCTGCACAATTTTCACCGGCTACCCCGTCCCAGACAACCAGTCGGAAGCGGCTGCGGAAGCCATCCGACAGGCTGATATGATGATGGAGCGGGTGAAGATAGTGCACGAGAGTAGTCAGGCTGCCTACGACGCTAGTGCCGCCCTTCGGGCCAACGTCCAGGTGAGTAGACTTTCCGACTATTTTTTGTTCTCGAAAAATCTTGTTCTACACAATCTCCTGTTGTTCGCGTTGAATTAGAGCACCCACTGGGTGTTGCTGTTGTTTTTGGTAGTTTCGCTCTTCCACTCGGTCTAGGTGAGTGGGATTAGAACCGGTGGGGGCACGCTAAGTGCACCCACTGGGTGTAGTCCCCGAGACCGCGGTCGACTGCTGGCAGTCGAATGTGGTCTGAGTTCTTTCTTGACGGCGCAATTGTTCTTTCTCTCTCTTTTTTTACTCCTTGCACTCGACTCCGGCGGGCCGGTCGAGTCGGATCAGAACCAGTGGGGGCACGCCAAGTGCACCCACTGGGTGTAGTTCCCGAGACCGCGGTCGACTGCTGGCAGTCGACTGGGGTCTGAACAGCTTGTTGTCCACTTCTTTAGGTTTTATTCACTCGGAAGTGAACTGCCTTCGAACCTATCGATTGATCTGTCTCTTGTCTCCTGCAGAAGTCTTGTACTCTTATCTCCAAGTTTGCCGAACTCGAAGAGAAGCAGAGGCAACTCAACTTAGACTTGGAATTGGCTCAGCAAAATCTGAAAAAAGCTCAAGATGAGGCCGCTGGTATGGAATGTAACTAATTGCCGACTGAATTTCAATATATCTCTTTGATCTCTTCTTTGATTCGATTACTTCTTTTGCAGAGAAAATGAAGTTGGCTCTGGACAAGAAGGACTCGGACCTCGCCGCCGCGCAAAAGGAAGCCCAAGACAAAACCGCTCTCGCAGACAAGAAGCTTGCTTCAATCGGAACGCTTGAAGGAGAGGTGAATAAACTAAAATCTTGTATTAATGAAGCTAACCGCGAAGTGACCAGCCTTAAGAAGGACAAGGTCGTCCTGAACGAAAAGTTGGAGTCTGCGATCCGCAAGGGTAATGACACAGAAGCTTATCTGAGGACCCTCGCCAAGAAGCTTTATCTCGCGCTGGAAGGTATTTCTTTTAATCCGACTGTGTTGATGCTTGCAATCGGATTTCGCTCGGTTGATGAACTGACTTTTGGCTGCAGAACTCTGCCAAGACGTCGACGAAGAAACTGGAAGGGTCGAGACGGGTCTGGACCCTATCGCTTCCCCAGTCTACGACGAAACTGCGATGAACGTTCTCCGACTGGAGTCCCGTATCGCCAGCGCCACAAGCTACCTCGCACGCCTGAAGGAGGTTGTCTCTTGAATCGACTCGACGCTTTGGCTGGGGGCGACGCTTCAGAATGATCTGGAATCTCTGATGACTCGACTGAACGAGATCCCTGACCGAGTGCAAGAATGGAAGAAATCCTCCGCCCGGTGTGGTGCTGATGTGGCGCTGTCCCTGGTGCGAGTCCATTGCAAGGAGGCTCGTGAAGACAAGCTGGCTGCGATCAAAGTCGCTAACACCAAAAACACGTCTTCCAGTCCTTCATGGAGACTTTCCTTGCTGCCGCCACTTGGATCGCTGACAGGATCGATCTGGACTCATTCGTGGAGCCTGCCAGCCCTCCTCCGGCCGAGTGAACAATCTTATGAAACTTGGATACGCTTTAAATTTGCCTCGGAATGCCGAGTGGTTTCTGTAACCGTTAAACTCCTTCGGGCTTGGTGCCCGAGTACTTTCGATTTGCTGCTTGGAACTTTTTTAGGATTTATCTGAATTTGGTTTATCTCCGAATGTGCTTGTGTTTGTCTTCGGATGGACTTTGCTTGCTGCACCTCTTCGTCCTTAAGGATAGGGATGGATCGGACGTTGTATTTGTGTCGCAGCTCCGAAGGAGAAGGTTGCAGTCGACCTGCACCTCGTCGTCCTTGCGGATAAGGATGGAGCGGACGTTGTATTTGTGCCGCAGATCCGAAGGAGAAGGTTGCAGTCGACCTGCACCTCATCGTCCTTGCGGATAAGGATGGAGCGGACGTTGTATTTGTGCCGCAGCTCCGAAGGATAAGGTTGCAGTCGACCTGCACCTCGTCGTCCTTGCGGATAAGGATGGAGCGGACATTGTATTTGTGGCGCAGCTCCGAAGGAGAAGGTTGCAGTCGACCTGCACCTCGTCGTCCTTGCGGATAGGATGGGTCTCAACTTAGGCGAGTACTGGACTGCAGCTAAGCCCCCAGTGGGAGGGTTGCTCTCCACTCGGTAGGATTTTTCCAAACTTAGGCGAGTGCTGGACTGCCATTAAGCCTCTTAGTGAGAGAACTTAGGCGAGTGCTCGACTGCAGCTAATCCTCCGAGTGAGCGGATTTCTCTCCACTCGGTAGGGTTTTTCAAACTTAGGCGAGCGCTGGACTGCCGTTAAACCTCTTAGTGAGAGAACGTAGGTGAGTACTCGACTGCAGCTAAGCCCCCGAGTGGGAGGATTGCTCTCCACTCGGTAGGATTTTTTCAAACTTAGGTGAGTGCTGGACTGCCATTAAGCCTCTTAGTGAGGGGACTTAGGCGAGTACTGGACTGCAGCTAAGCCCCCGAGTGGGCGGATTGCTCTCCACTCGGTAGGGTTTTTCAAACTTAGGTGAGTGCTGGACTGCCATTAAGCCTCTTAGTGAGGGGACTTAGGCGAGTACTGGACTGCAGCTAAGCCCCCGAGTGGGAGGATTGCTCTCCACTCGATAGGATTTTTTCAAACTTAAGCGAGTGCTGGACTGCCGTTAAGCCTCTTAGTGAGAGAACTTAGGCGAGTGCTCGACTGCAGCTAAGCCCCCGAGTGGGAGGATTGCTCTCCACTCGGTAGGATTTTTTCAAACTTAGGCGAGTGCTGGACTGCCGTTAAGCCTCTTAGTGAGAGAACTTAGGCGAGTGCTCGACTGCAGCTAAGCCCCCGAGTGGGAGGATTGCTCTCCACTCGGTAGGATTTTTTCACTTAGGCGAGTGCTGGACTGCCGTTAAGCCTCTTAGTGAGAGACTTAGGCGAGTACTCGACTGCAGCTAAGCCCTCCGAGTGGGAGGATTGCTCTCCACTCGGTAGGATTTTTTTCAAACTTAGGCGAGTGCTGACTGCCATTAAGCCTCTTAGTGAGAGAACTTAGGCGAGTGCTCGACTGCAGCTAAGCCCCCGAGTGGGAGGATTGCTCTCCACTCGGTAGGATTTTTTCAAACTTAGGCGAGTGCTGGACTGCCGTTAAGCCTCTTAGTGAGAGAACTTAGGCGAGTGCTCGACTGCAGCTAAGCCCCCGAGTGGGAGGATTGCTCTCCACTCGGTAGGATTTTTTCAAACTTAGGCGAGTGCTGGACTGCCGTTAAGTCTCTTAGTGAGAGAACTTAGGCGAGTGCTCGACTGCAGCTAAGCCCCGAGTGGGAGGATTGCTCTCCACTCGGTAGGATTTTTTCAAACTTAGGCGAGTGCTGGACTGCCGTAGCTAAGTCTCCAGTGAGAGAACTTAGGCGAGTGCTCGACTGCAGCTAAGCCCCCCAGTGGGAGGGTTGCTCTCCACTCGGTAGGATTTTTTCAAACTTAGGCGAGTGCTGGACTGCCGTTAAGCCTCTTAGTGAGAGAACTTAGGCGAGTGCTCGACTGCAGCTAAGCCCCCGAGTGGGAGGATTGCTCTCCACTCGGTAGGATTTTTTTGAACTTAGGCAGAACGGATTCGTGACTAAGCCCACCCACTGGGGGATTTCAGGAGTAAATAAGAACAACACAATCGAATGAGAGAACCGTAAGCTCTTGTCTTTGATAAACAAATTACAAAAGGTGTTGCTTATTAGATTTATTCGAACGAGTGTTTAGGTATAAAAGGGGCGGAGCAGCTCCGCGTTCCAAGCCCGTGGCTCGTCTTTCTGATGCTCGATATTAGAAAGATGGTATGGTCCGTTGTGGAGAACTTTGGTGACGATGAAGGGGCCTTCCCAAGTTGGAGCGGTCTTGTGTGGTTTCTGCTGATCCACTCGAAGAACCAAGTATCCTTCTTGAAAGGCCTGACCCCTCACATTCCTGGCATGGAATCGACGTAAATCTTGCTGATAAATGGTCGAGCGGATCAAGGCCATCTCTCTTTCCTCCTCTAAGAGATCGACTGAATCTTGTCGGGCCTGCTCTGCTTCCGTTTGGAGAAGAGTTCAACTCGGGGTGCATTTTGGAGCAAGTCACTTGGCAGAACAGCTTCGGCTCCATAGACTAAGAAGAAAGGAGTTCTTCCAGTCGACCGATTAGGAGTTGTCCTTAAACCCCACAGAACTGACGGAAGTTCATCAACCCAAGCACCTGCTGCGTGTTTGAGATCACGCATCAGTCGGGGCTTCATTCCTTTGAGAATTAGGCCATTGGCTCTTTCTGCTTGTCCGTTCGACTGCGGGTGAGCAACAGAAGCATAGTCGACTCGAGTGCCCTCAGAGACGCAAAAAGCTCTGAACTCATCGAAATCGAAGTTCGATCTGTTGTCCGTGATGATGCTGTGTGGGACTCCATATCTGAATGTCAATTCTCTGATAAAACTGACAGCGGTGCTAGCGTCAAGGTTCTTGATAGGTTTGGCTTCGATTCAACGAGCAACGGTAAATTTCTCGACTGCAACGAGCACGTGAGTGAAGCCGCTTTTGCCGGTTCTCAGCGGTCCAACCATATCCAGTCCCCAAACAGCGAAGGGCCAGATGAGGGGGGTGGTCTTCAGGGCTGACGCTGGCTTGTGAGACATATCGGAGTAAAATTGATAGCCTTCACATCTGTCGACTATATCTTTCGCCATCTCATTTGCTCGTGGCCAATAGAACCCAGCTCGGTATGCTTTAGCCACGATGGCCTGAGAGGACGCATGGTGACCACAGGTCCCCGAGTGGATGTCATTGAGGATCATTCGACCTTCTTCTGGTGTTATGCACTTCTGACCGACTCCAGTCACACTTTGTTTGAACAGCTGCCCTCTTATCACAGTAAAAGCTTTGGATCGACGGACGATCTGTCGAGCTTCTTCTTCATCCTCTAGGAGCTCTTTCCTGAGGATGTACGCAATATAGGGCACCGTCCAGTCGGGAGTAATGGCCAGAACCTCCATGATCAGGTCGACCACAGCAGGGACTTCGACTTCAGTCGGATCCGTGGCGCTCTTGGGTTGCGGGGGCTCTTCAGTGAAAGGGTCTTCCTGAACTGTCGGCGTGTGAATATGCTCCAAGAACACATTGTTGGGAATGGCTTCTCTCTTGGAACCTATCTTTGCCAATTCATCGGCTGCTTGATTTTTCAATCGGGGGACGTGGTGGAGTTCTAACCCCTCGAACTTCTTCTCAAGATTTCTCACCGCGTTGCAGTAACCAGTCATGGCTGGACTTCTGACGTCCCACTCCTTCATCACTTGATTAACTACCAAATCTGAGTCGCCATAGACCATGAGGCGACGGACGCTGAGTGAGATGGCCATGCGCAACCCATACAGGAGTGCTTCATATTCTGCTTCATTGTTGGAGGAATCAAAGTGAATCTGGAGGACATATCTGAGCTTGTCTCCTCGGGGGGATACCAGAACTACTCCAGCACCAGAACCGTTCAACATCTTGGATCCGTCAATGAACATGGTCCAGTGCTCAGAGTGAACTTGAGTCGGCAGTTGCTGTTCGATCCACTCGGCGAGGAAATCTACTATTGCTTGGGACTTGATAGCTTTCTTTGCCTCAAACTTGATATCCAAGGGAAGGAGTTCAATCGCCCATTTTGCCACTCGACCGGTTGCATCTCTATTGTGCAGAATCTCTGACAATGGAGCGTCGCAGACGACCGTAACAGAGTGATCTGAGAAGTAGTGTGCAACCTTCTTCGTGGTCATGTAAATTCCATAGACAAGCTTCTGATAGTGAGGATATCTCTGCTTTGAAGGGGTCAAGACTTCAGAAATATAATAAACTGGGCATTGGACTTTGTACGTTTTTCCTTCTTCTTCCCGCTCGATCGTAAGTACTGTACTGACAACTTGTCCAGTGGCTACTATATAAAGCAGTAGAGGCTCTTTGCTGACTGGAGCAGCAAGCACCGGCTGGGTGGTAAGCAGCGCTTTTAGCTCTGCGAATGTTGTATCAGCTTCTGGAGTCTACTCGAACTTATCTGATTTCTTCATCAGTCGGTAAAGAGGCAGCACCTTTTCACCGAGGTGAGAAATGAATCGACTTAGGGCGGCCAAGCAACCAGTAAGCTTCTGGACATCATGCACACGCACAGGGTGTTTCATTCGGAGTATAGCGCCTACTTTCTCTAGGTTAGCATCAATTCCTCGTTCGGAAACAAGAAAACCGAGTAACTTGCCACTTGGAACTCCAAACGTGCACTTTGATGGATTGAGCTTGATATCATACCTTCGGAGGTTGGCAAAGGTTTCAGCGAGGTCGGTCAGCAGGTCGGAACCTTTACGTGACTTGACCACAATGTCATCCATGTATGCTTCCACATTCCAACTGATCTGAGTGAGCAGGCACTTCTGAATCATCCGCATAAATGTGGCTCTGGCATTCTTCAAGCCGAATGGCATTGTGACATAACAGAAGCACCCAAACGGGGTGATAAAAGCTGTCTTTATTTTGTCGGGTCCGTACAGACGGATCTGGTGGTACCCGGAGTAGGCGTCCAAAAAGGACAAACGCTCGCACCCAGCAGTCGAATCGACTATCTGATCGATGCGAGGGAGAGGGAAGTGATCTTTCAGGCAGGCCCGATTGATATGCTTGAAATCGATGCACATGCGGAGTGAGTCATCTTTCTTTGGGACCATGACAACATTGGCTAACCACTTGTAGTGGTAAATCTCTTGGATAAACTCGGCTGCCAAAAGCCGAGCCACCTCTTCGCTGATTGCTTTTCTTTTCTGGACGGCGGACCGTCGGAGATGCTCTTTGTCTGGTTTCACCTTCGGGTCGACTCGCAAACGATGCTCAGCCAGTCCCCTGGGAACACCTGGCATGTCAGAAGGCTTCCATGCAAAGATGTCCCAGTTCTCACGGAGGAACTGGATGAGCGCTTCTTCCTATTTGGAGTCGAGTGTGGTTGAAATGTGGGTCGGAGCTGCGTTGGGGTCCGTCGGGTGAATATGAACATACTTCGTCTCGCCAGACGACTGGAATGCTGAATCTGTGGCTGGCTTCTTGGCTCACAGCAAGTCACTCGGGTCTGCATTTTTCTGGTATTCCTGCAATTCTACCACGGCCATCTGGGCATCGGCGATCTTTGAGCCCTTCTGGAAACACTCTTCCGCCTTTTTCCGATTACCAGAGATAGTGATCACTCCTCTGGGACCAGGCATCTTCAGTTTGAGGTACACGTAACAAGGTCGAGCCATAAATCGTGCATAAGCTGGCCTGCCCAGAATTGCATGATACGCACTCTGAAAATCCATGACTTCAAACGTCAACTTTTCCTTGCGGTAATTTTTGCATCACCGAAAACCACGTCGAGTGCAATCTGACCGAGGGACGCAGCCTACTTGCCTGGGATGACCCCATGGAAACTCATATGGCTTTCACTGAGTCTGGACATCGGAATGCCCATTCCTTTCAACGTTTCTGCATACAGAATGTTCAGGCCACTACCACCGTCCATCAGGACCTTTGTCAGTCGAGTGCCTTTGACCACCGGGTCGACCACCAGCGCTTGCCTCCCAGGGGTGGCGATGTGCGTTGGATGATCAGACTGGTCGAACGTAATGGCAGTCTGCGACCATTTCAAGTAACTGGGTGTCCCCGGAGCGACCATGTTCACTTCTCTATTGATGACTTTCAATCGACTCTTGTTTTCAACATCAGCAAAAATCATCAGAGTGGAATTCACGTGAGGATAACCATCATCATCTTCTCCTTCACTCTTAGCCTTGTCTGCCTCCTTCTCCTTTTCCTTGGGCTGTTTCTCTCGGAACTGCTGGATCAGGAGCCGACACTGTCGAGTGGTATGCTTCGGGTAAATGAAATTACCTTCTTCGTCTTTTTTGGTGTGGATATGGTACGGCAGATCCAACACGTCATTTCCATCTTGATCTTTTACTTTCTTGGGGTTCCACGGCCCTTTGGGCTTCCCCTTGAACTTTCCTTGAACCACAACCAAGGCCTCACCCGGAGCAGCTGGTTCGGCCTTGCGTTTCTATTTCCGACTGGAGTTTCCTCCTCCGGCTTCGTGGGCGACTGCTTTGTGCTTGCCGCTCCGCAGTCGCTCTTCCTCTTCACCATTGGCATACTTGGTGGCAATTTCTATCATCCGAGTCAGAGTCATGTTTCCTGTCCGACCGAATTTCAGATTCAACTCCCGGTACCTGACGCCTTCCTTGAAAGCACAAATTGCCTGATGATCAGACACATCTTCCACCGTGTGGTGCAGGGTGATCCACCTCTGGATATAATCTCTCAAAGTTTCATTCGGTTTCTAGACGCAACACTGTAATTCTGTCAAACCTGCTGGCCGTTTGCAAGTACCCTCAAACGTTCTGACAAACACTCGGGCGAGATCTTCCCAAGTATAGATGCTTCCAGGTGCCAACTGATTCATCCACGCTCTAGCCGAGCCCTCCAACATCAAAGGAAGGTGTTTCATGGCACCTCATCATTGCCGCCACCAATCTGGACAGCCACTCGGTAGTCTTCGAGCCAGGTGTCAGGCTTGGACTCTCCAGTGAACTTACTGACTCCAGTCGCCAACCTGAAGTTGGGAGGAATCACTGCAGCTCTGATAGCTCTGCTGAAGCACTCTGGGCCAGAGACATGCACCCTATTGCTGGTTTGCGGGCCTCTGTCATGGCCATCTCGGTGAGCTCTGTTTCTGTCAACCAAGCCTTGTACGAGAATAGATCTCGCATCAAAGCCTGGCTCCATGTGGTCGACTGGAATACCTCTTCTGACGCTGTTAGGGCACCTGTCTTCATGTGGCCACGGCACGTATGACCCACTCCTTGGAGGGGGCGTGGGCACTCGACGGCGACCATCGTGATCGGCTCGACGATCATACTGCTCCTGGTTTCTGTACTGATCACGCCGCTCTCCAGGTCCCTCACGCCTCGGGGGCGATCTTGGGCTATGGGTCGACTGGACCGTATCTGCGACCACAGATCTGCTATGGATCCTATCACGTGACTGAGACACGGCCGTATTCTTCTCTCCTGCTGCCCGGAGCAAGGCCCTGATCTGCGCCAGACCTCGGCCAGCTTCTGACTGGGAAGGTTGAATCGACTCTGCTATCCGGGCAGCAGCTGCTAGGTTTTGGATCGGTGTTTGGTATACCTGAGCCGGAGGTGGAAAAAGTTGGCGTCGGCTGGACTCGGGAGCATGTTGACGAGCGCGATCGTCGAGTGCGCGCTGGAGGTTCTCCAGCCGAGTGCGCTCAGCCAGATTGGCCAAGCGAGCCTGTTCCAAGGCCTGGGCCTCGGGCGTTTCTCCAACTATAGGAGTATGCAGGGCATCCATGTTTTGGTGACGAAGTTCTTCTCTCTACTGCGAGGAGAGAGGCTCGGGATGGTACTCCTCGTGAACGTGCGACGGATCGCCGTTCCCGTCACCTCCGTCTTCATGATCGAAGCCAGGAGGACCGCGTGGTCCATTGACCATCAGGACTTCCGCTGCCGAGTCATTGCTTCCGCACTCGGATGCAGTCTCTACGGAGCCAGTTGACAGATCGAACAGGCCGTAGAGAGACTCGTCGGGATCAATCACCGTGACTTGAGGGGTGGCCGACTGGCGGGCCACCGCATGCTTCACCCACCGTTGAATCCTCGACTGGCTGGTGCGCTTGCCCCGGCGGGTCGCAGGGAGGGGGAAAGCCGTTGGAGTCGACTGGTACTGGGTCGATGGTTGCCGCAGGAGGACACCGCGGACGCACGCGTGAAAGTGTGTCGCCCCGCGGGCGGGGAGCGTGTCGATGTCGAGTGGTGCCTCCTGTAGCCAAGCGGAGTCGTCGGCGACAAACACGAGCGCGCCGAGACGGATCTCGCGGCCCTCAGCCAAACCTCCGCCTAGAACCATGATGATGGGGATCGGAAAAATTGCAACTCCTCCAATAAGTCGCTAAGACACCTGCCCCACGGTGGGCGCCAACTGTCGTGGATCTAAGATTGACAGTAGAATGGGGGGTAGGTATGAGGAGGCAAGATCCTAGCTATGGAGTAGTTGTACACACGAGTTTTACGAGTTCAGGCCCTTCTCGGAGGAAGTAACAGCCCTACATCTCGATGCCCTGAGGTGGTCGACTGGATTATATGTGTGTGTGTGTGAGTTTACAAAAGTGCGAACCCCTGTCCCAGAGGAGGGGGGTGGCTTATATAGAGTGCGCCAGGACCCCAGCTCCCCTCCGTTACACAGGGTTCAATACTCGTAAAGGAAAGGCGTTACTGGTAACGTCTACAGTAAAGTGTCATAAATGCTCATAATGCTATGGTTTAAGTCCCAACCGTTTGCAGACTGGAGGGTTCCTCATCTTCTGGTGGTCGAGTGTCTTCAAGGTGGTTGAGTGAGTGCATCTCCACGGTCGAGTGGATGATGGTTTCTCTTCGAATGCTTCTGATTCTTTGTAAAGATGTCCTTGGGGAGGGTATGCTGGACAGGTCCATGACCCTACCCCAGGTACATAGCTTCATCAGGGTCCGCTCGTCACAGAAAGTGGATTAAACAGAGTTAAAAACTAATCTAAACATAGTTAGTTAAACTACTTGGCCCACCTGTCAGTGTCTAATTATGTTAACTAATTATCTTAATTAATTTCGTTAATTAGGGGGCAGTGGGCCCCTTCTGTCAGTTGCACGGGCCGGTCTAGTTAGCATAGTTGACTGAGTCAACTCAGTCAACAAGGCCCCATGGGCCCACGGTCAGTGGCTCAGGGGGAGGGGCCCCAGGCGTGCTCGTCAGCCCACGTCGGCGCTGGTGACCGGAGTTACTCCGACGGGCCGTTTCACGGCGGCGCATCACCTGCGAGGTTCGGAAATAGCCGTCCGGCGTCTATTTGACGAGCGAGAGGCGCCGTTCGGACGCGGTGAACGAGCCACCTCGAGTGGCGACCGCAGCAGCAGCTGGGGAGGCCGGAAAGGGCGCCGGCGACGAGCTGCAGCGGCAGCGGCTTCTGGGCAACAGCGGAAATGATGCTAGAGAGGACGGTTGGATGAACTGGAGGGCGCTACGGGTCCTTACGGCGTCGAGGAGCACGACCGAGAACCTGATCGATCTCAATGTCGATCGAAACGATGGCGGCGAACGGCGCGGCGGAGACGTCCTACGACCATGGTGGCTAGCTGGGCTACGGGGACGGAAAGGAGCAGGGGAGAGAGGGGAGGACGTGCGGTGCTCACTGAGGAGCACACGGGTGGCTCGTCGACAGCTTAGGAGCGCAGATGGCGAGGAATCACGGTGACGGCGTCGCGATGGCCGGAGAAGGGGATCGGGTCACCGGCGTTGCTGCGCTGCTCCCCGACTTGATCCAACGACACCAGACGAAGGGGTCAACGACGCAGGGGCTCCCGGACAAATCGGCGGGGTCGGAAGGGCTCGGTGGCCGCGGGGTCGACGGAGATGTGGCGGCGGCCACGCTCGGTTGTGCTCGGCAGAGAGAAGGGAGGAGTGGGCGAGCTCTAGGGAGAGGGACAGGGGGAACTGGGCACTAGGGTTAGGAGGGGGAGAGAGCCGGGGCGTGCCTTATCATCCCTGGGGAGCGGCGGATGGCCGACACGGTGACGCCCTGGACGGTGGATGGCCGCCACCTCCCCTGCTTCTCTATAGCGAGGAACAAGACAACAGGGGGAGGCAGGCTGGGCCGCCACTGTGCACTTGGCCCAGCGCACAGTGGGATCTTTTACCTTCTTTTTTATTTTTAGCTTTCCTTTACTATTTTTCTTTTTGTTGACCCGTTTTGCATTTTCTTTTAGTACCAGTTGAGTTTTGTTTTGAACAAAACTTGACACATAATTCTAGCACGATATCTTGAGATGGAACAAAAAGTTTGGATTCAAAAGGAGTTGTCTAACCATTTTTAGAAATTGAAAAGGCCAATTGAATTGCTGCTAGAGCACTAAATTAATACCCAAAGGGATTTTGGGAATTCAAAAGAGGCTGGTTCCAACATGAAAATGGTTTGGGGAATTTATAGGACAAAGTGAACATTTTTGTTTTACTGCTTGAAGAAATAAATATTTGACTTGCATTTTAAATTTGAAATTGAGGTTGAAGTATTCTTAATTATTTTTCTTAGGGCATGATGATGATAACTTGGCATCATTAGTGTGGAGTTACTGTAGCACGATTCTCGGGGTGTTACACAGTGCTTCAAGGACATATGCTTTCTTGGTAACTATGAGGATGATCCTCAAGTTACGTACCCAATCCGTATAGTTGCTACCATCGTCATTCAGTTTGGTTTTCTCTAGCAATGTTGAACTTGAGGGCAACATTAACGTGGGCCATTTGATCTACAAGACATATTGTAAAGACATTTTAGACTAAGTTCATGATAATTAAGTTCATCTAATCAAATTATTTAATGAACTCCCACTCAGACAGACATCCCTCTAGTCATCCAAGTGATACATGATCCGAATCGACTAGGCCGTGTCCGATCATCACGTGAGACGGACTAGTCATCAACGGTGAACATCTTCATGTCGATCGTATCTACTATACGACTCATGTTCGACCTTTCGGTCTCTCGTGTTCCGAGGCCATGTCTGTACATGCTAGGCTTGTCAAGTCAACCTAAGTGTTTTGCATGTGTAAATCTGGCTTACACCCGTTGTATGCGAATGTTAGAATCTATCACACCCGATCATCACGTGGTGCTTCGAAACAACGAACCTTCGCAATGGTGCACAGTTAGGGGGAACACTTTTCTTGAAATTTTAGTGAGGGATCATCTTATTTATGCTACCGTCGTTCTAAGCAAATACGATGTAAACATGACAAACATCACATGCAAATCATAAAGTGACATGATATGGCCAATATCATCTTGCGCCTTTGATCTCCATCTTCGAGGCACGGCATGAACACCATCGTCACCGGCATGACACCATGATCTCCATCATTGTGTCCTCATGAAGTTGTCTCGCCAATTATTACGTCTACTACTATGGCTAACGGTTAGCAATAAAGTAAAGTAATTACATGGTGTTTTCATTGACAAGCAGATCATACAATAAATTAAGACAACTCCTATGGCTCCTGCCGGTTGTCATACTCATCGACATGCAAGTCGTGATTCCTAGTACAAGAACATGATCAATCTCATACATCACATATATCATTCATCACATCCTTTTGGCCATATCACATCACATAGCATACCCTGCTAAAACAAGTCCTGCTAAAACAAGTTAGACGTCCTCTAATTGTTATTGCATGTTTTACGTGGCTGCTATGGGTTTCTAGCAAGAACGTTTCTTACCTACGCAAAACCACAACGGTGATATGACAATTGCTATTTACCCTTCATAAGGACCCTTTTCATCGAATCCAATCCGACTAAAGTGGGAGAGAAAGACACCTGCTAGCCACCTTATGCATCAAGTGCATGTCAGTCGGTGGAACCAGTCTCACGTAAGTGTACGTGTAAGGTCGGTCCGGGCCGCTTCATCCCAAATGTCGCCGAATCAAGATATGATTAGTAACGGTTAGCAAATTGAACAAATCATCGCCCACAACTGCTTTGTATTCTAATCATGCATAGAATCTACGCATAGACCTAGCTCATGATGCCACTGTTGGGGAACGTAGCAATAATTTAAAAAAATTCCTACGTGTCACTAAGATCAATCTAGGAGATGCTAGCAACGAGAGAGAGGGAGTGCATCTTCGTACCCTCGAAGATTGCTAAGCAGAAGCGTTGTAAGAACGCGGTTGGTGAAGTCGTACACGCAGCGATTCAGATCGCGGTCCATTCCGATCTAAGCACCGAACAACGGCGCCTCCGTGTTCAACACACATACAGCCCAGGGACGTCTCCTCCTTCTTGATCCAGCAAGGGGAGAGGAGAAGTTGAGGGAGAACTCCGACAGCACGACGGCGTGGTGGTGATGGAGCCCGTAGTTCTCCTACAGGGCTTCACCAAGCGCTACAGAGGAGGAGGAGGAGGAGGAGGTGTAGGAGAGGGGAGGGGCTGCGCCGGGGGAAGGGGTGCAGCTTCCCTCCCCCCCCCCCACTATATATAGGGGCAAGGGAGAGGGGGCCGGCCCCCTAGATGCATCTAGAGGGGGGAGGGGCGGCGACGAAGGGGAGGCTTGCCCCCTAAGCCAGGTGGGGGGCGCCCCCTCTAGGGTTTCCCCCAACCCTAGGCGCATGGGCCCTAGGGGGAGTTGGCGCCCAGCCCACCTAGGGTCTAGTTCCCCTCTATATTCAGCCCATAGGGCCCTCCGGGGCAGGTGGACCCTCACGGTGGACCCCCGGAACCCCTTTGGTGGTCCTGGTACAATACCGGTAACCCCCCGAACTTTTCCGACGACCAAATAAGGACTTCCCATATATAAATCTTCATCTCCAGACCATTCCGAAACTCCTCGTGACGTCCGGGATCTCATCCGGGACTCCAAACAACCTTCGATAAACACATACTATTTCCCATAACAACTCTAGCATCACCGAACCTTAAGTGTGTAGACCCTACGGGTTCGGGAACCATGCAGACATGACCGAGACATCTCTCCGGCCAATAACCAACAGCGGGATCTGGATACCCATGTTGGCTCCCATATGTTCCACGATGATCTCATTGGATGAACCATGATGTCGGGGATCCAATCAATCCCGTATACAATTCCCTTTGTCCATCGGTATGTTACTTGCCCGAGATACAATCGTCTGTATCTCTATACCTCGTTCAATCTTGTTACCGGCAAGTATCTTTACTCATTCCGTAACGCATGATCCCGTGGCTAACTCCTTAGTTACATTGAGCTTGTTATGATGATGCATTACCGAGTGGGCCCAGAGATACCTCTCCATCATACGGAGTGACAAATCCCAGTCTCGATTCGTGCCAACCCAACAGATACTTTTGGAGATACCTGTAGTACACCTTTATAGCCACCCAGTTACGTTGTGACGTTTGGTACACCCAAAGCATTCCTACGGTATCCGGGAGTTGCACAATCTCATGGTCTAAGGAAATAATACTTGACATTAGAAAAGCTTTAGCAAACGAACTACACGATCTTGTGCTACGCTTAGGATTGGGTCTTGTCCATCACATCATTCTCCTAATGATGTGATCCCGTTATCAATGACATTCAATGTCCATGGTCAGGAAACCATGACCATCTATTGATCAATGAGCTAGTCAACTAGAGGCTTACTAGGGACATATTACGATCTATGTATTCACACATGTATTACGGTTTCCGGTTAATACAATTATAGCATGAACAATAGACAATTATCATGAACACGAAAATATAATAATAAGCACTTTATTATTGTCTCTAGGGCATATTTCCAACAACTACTTCCATTGACCGCACAAGTGCATTTGGTTCGATCTGATCTAGAAGCCCTCTGCCCCTCTCAAGTCTGAATTATTTGCTTGTTTGGCGCTCCGCTACACATTATAACTCTTTCTTCCATCTTAATACAAAGACACACAGATCTCCGCGTTCCTGAAAAAATGATGGTGCGCACTCATCCTCCTTTCTTCTCGGCTCTTATATTAGCACTACTGGGTTGGATCAGTAATTGCATGTTGCTCCTCAATCTCGTGGTAGTAGATATGAGTAAGGGAAAACGTTTTCACTAAGAATGCTTTTGGTTGAATTGACGACTTTGTGTACATGGTTTAGGAAGTGTGGGATTCGGTGCCTCCTGTAGTCAATCTGTTTAAGTGCCTAAGCGCAAAGCTGAAACACACGACGAGGAAGCAATTTAGATGGATCCTTAAATATGTGGATAACGTCAAATTACGGATCCTACTATCTACCGATGTCATCCTGCATTTCGATGTATTTGATGGAATTGCGGCAGTTGTCACCTCAGGGATGAGAGACACGTCCTTAGCGCAAGCTGGCATGCTTGTTCTCACATGAATGAACGATCGAGGTCTAAGGATTGGGGGGGGGGGGTCCTATCAAAATAAATTGGTCTATTATTAGTTTTAGGGTTCCAATTTTAGGACAGCTCATAGTAAAATTACTCAACAACTTAAGAATCAAGTTTTAAAGAGTACTAGGTATCAAAAAACTCATAATGTGCGAGTAAGTTACATAGACAGAGTTGATGAGATGCAAACACAAGGGGTTTGACGTTGTTTTCTTCGTGTATCGGATATACGATATCCTACTCGATGTTGATGGAGAATTTGAACCTAAAATCACAAGGTTCTTGATTGCATCACCCACCAAGCGGTGAATGTGTACACACATGAGTCCTATATTCATATATTGCCCTTCAAGGCAAATTAGATTGCTCACACCGATAAGCCCACTAGTTTACCAATGATAACCCACCTATCTTCTATTTCTTGTTGCTCCATCAAATGTCATCACCCATCCTAAGGCACTCGTAGGTCCCCTCGTGGCGGCAAGCACGTGACCCCTCTGATATCAAAAGTTAGGCTTTGCCCTCCAGATCGATCTCATTAAAATCACGGCAATGCAGCAAGTTTCATTTTTTTTATAGTTCTATGTCCTGATCATGGGCAGCCAGGCCTGAAAGCCCGGCATCTGGGTTGGGCTCAGGCTTGACTTTCCGCATGAAACCTGGCCCAAAAGCTCGAGATGATCCAAAATACATTATTTATTCAAAAGTTAGGTATAATATATTATTTTTATACCTTGAAAACGATTATTTTAATTAATAAATGTCATTGTTCTTGTGTTTCGGACCGGGTTGGGTCGGGCTTGGGCTTAGATTGTTCACTTCAGGCGTTGTCAAGCCTGGCCCAAGCCCCAAGGTATGATTAGGTTTATTTTTCTGTCTGAGTCTCATGGTAGTACCAACTCACGTAGGGCTCAGCTAATACCATGCATACAAGCCGACTGAAATAGGAGTACAAGAAATAGCTTGAAGACTAGTACTAGGCCACTATCTGATTAATTATTTCTATCTAGCAGGGAGATCCCGATGTTGACCCCAGCGCGTCTTTCCCGGTACACGGAGAGCCACCATGCACGGTCACGGTCAAGCTTCCTCCGGCAGCACCATTCAACGCTGGCTCCGCGGCCGCCACCGACGACGACGACGACTGTGCCTTCCCGTGCTCGCCGGGCAGTCCCGCTGCCTGGGCCCGGCAGAGAGGGCACGTCGTCCTGGTGCGCAGCCAGGCGTCGACGCACTCCAAGTGGAACAGGTGGCCGCAGTTGGGCAGCTCGCGCGCCTCGTCTCCGTCGGCGAGCTCGGCCAGGCACACGGCGCACTCAGCCCTCGCGGCAGCCCCGCTCTCCTTCCGGTACGCGGTGACCGGCAGCGCCGAGAGCGCGGACGCGTCCAACCCGTGCCGCCGGCTGCGGATCACGCCAACGGACCGGAGGACGCCGCCGGCGAGGCCGTGGCCGCCGCCTCTGCGTGACCGGGTGATCATGAGGTAAACCATGAGAGGGATGACGACGACGACGACGGTGATCATCAGGATGACCAAAGAGACGGTGAGCGCGAGGCGGGCGCTGAAGTTGTAGGTCGCCTGCGGCGCATACGGCTCGGGAGCACCCGGCGCGCCGGCCACTGGGTTCCCTGACATGGCACGGCGACAAGCTCTCTGTCTGGTACTACAAATCAAGCACACTAGGAAAGCAATGTGAAAGTGCAAATGGATTTATCTCATAGCTTAGCTTGGGCAAGACGGTGCTCGTGTCAACTGTGGTGTCAGTGTCACGTACACTAGGATATGTTTGATGCGACGCTGACACACGGGGTGACGAGTAAAAAATTGCCACTGAGACGATCATTGTTCCTTTGGATTAATTTGATCGGCGCGGTTTGACTAAAAGGCTTTTTTAAGGCTTCCCGAGCTTTCGGTAAACAGAATTTTCTCCCGTTTGAGATCATCTCTAGCGGGCCCTTAAACCACGGAACTGAAAACACATTTTTCAGCTTGCGGAAAACATATCTTAAGGATCAATTTAAGCTGCGGCTGAACAGATCCCACAAACTTAAACTGTAAAATCGGATATTCGCTTATATTTTTTTCCTATGCCTTCTTCTTCCTCGCCTCCCGTGTCCACAGTCAGCTAGAGATGCTCTGAACATGCATACATACATTTGATTTCGACGAATTGAACGCATGCGCACGACGTGTACGTACGTTCACCCGTGCAGCACTAGTGCTCCACGACCCAGTCGAGCGCCGAGAGCCCCGAGATGGCGAGCGTGCCGGCGGCGGCGAGCCCCGCGACAGCCAGCGCGGCGGGCACGAGCAACTGACTGAAAAGAAGGATGAGAGGCCGCCGGGATGGGCAGGGCGGCGGACAGGATAGGCGGGGCGGCGGCTGCGGTCCGGAGGGGTGGGGCGGCTTCCCAGATGAGCAGGGCGGTGGCCCGGGCGGGTGGGGCGGCGGTCGGGGACGGACGGGGCGACGGCAGGGAGCGAGACATGAAGGTTCCGATGGCAGTTGGACTCCCGCCAACAGTCTTTTGCATATACAGGGCACCCTCGGGTTGGCTCCGAAATCCTTATTTTCACAGGTTCGGTGGGAATGTTTTTCACGTCCCTTAAAAAAAATTATAGGTCAGAGTTGTTTACGGGTTCTATTCGGGTCATTTTTTCCGCCTAAAACTGTAAACTAGCAGTTATTTTACAGTTTCCTGTATTTTAAAGCATATAATGGTGCTCTACATATATGTAATTAAAATAAAAAGGTGCACATCAGTGCACCCACAATAACTTTTTTTTGCGGGGACAATAACTTTTTATTTGCTTGTAGGGTTTGTTTGACTCAAAGAAATTTCATAGCAATATTAGAGGATTCCATTTCTTAGGATTTATTCTTCTATAAAGCTTGTTTGGTTTATAGGAGTGGAAATGATAGGAATTTTCCCATGGTCTGCTTTGCATACAACTCCAAACGAACAATTCCATTGTGTCCAATCTCATAATTTTCTTTGTTTTTATGACAACTCTGGCTTGCACCTAACGCTTTGGGAAATTTCCTCCGTATTTTCTTGATGCAACCATACAACTTCTATTATCTTCGACTTCCCATGACATCTAAATCTATGCTTTGAGAAACATTACCACTGACACGGTCGGTTATTGCTCCTGTGGATTAATTTGATTGGCGTGGTTTGACTACAAGGCATTTTTAAGGCTATCTGAGCTGTCGGTACACAGAGAATTTTCTGCCGTCTAAACTTGTCTAAGTTTGGTCAGAGCGGCATTTCACGTTATAATATGATAGACAAGAGCATATATGTACCCTAGTAAAATAAAAATGTATACATCAATGTACCCACAATAACTTTTCATTTGGTCTAGACATGTGCGGTTTACTTGTAGGATCTGTTTGGTTCAAAGAAATTCGGTCGGAATTTTAGAGGATTCCATTTCTTAGGATTTTTTTATCTATAAAGCTTGTTAGGTTTATAGGAATGAAAACTATAGTAATTTTCTTATGGTCTGCCTTGCATAACAAATTCAAAGGAAAAATTCCATTGAGTCCAACCTCATAATTTTTCTTCATTTTTATCCCAACTTTGGCACGCGCCTAATGTTGGGAAAGTTCGTCCATATTTTCTATGATGCAATCAAATAACTTATATTTTTTCAGACTTCCCGTGTTTTCAATTCCTATAGGATTCAACATGACATGACATGACATCTAAATTCTATGTTTTTCATATTCCCATTTTTTAATCACGTGAACCTAAGAAGCCCCTAACCTTTTAGTTTTGTAGCATCACACTGGTACTTTTCAAAAGAATACAAGTGTGACAAAACTACAAGTAATTTTTCATCATATACCCTAACTATTGCACAAAACAAAAAACCATATACAAAAGTTGTTTTTGACCCACAACAATTCATAACAGATACCAACATATGTGTTTGTGATAAAAAAAAACATGGTTGTCCTATAAACTGGCTTTTCGTGATACAAAGTTTTTTTTCTTCCAAAAAATACAAGTGCATGACCTCAAAATTGAAATGTTTCTTTTAGTGATATACAAGTAACTATATACTCCCTCCGTCCCAAAATTCTTGTCTTAGATTTGTCTAAATACGGATGTATCTAATTACGTTTTAGTGTCAGGTACATCTGTATTTAGACAAATCTAAGACAAAAAATTTAGGATGGAGAGAGTACTAGGCTACTAGCTATTAATATCCTGTTCATGACATAATCACATAAGATACTTTTAGATTCAGAAACATATGTAGGCTGGCTGTCATTGGTTTTAGCTAAGCAATTCTAGCAAATTGGCTAAATATCATCGTCTTTACAAACACTATTATTATAACAAATAGAGTGCGGCTCCGAGGCGTTGCTCCTTAGGGGCATGTGCACGAAGACTTCCCGGCTGTCATCGACAAGGTCAGGCCAGCTCCAGTATGGGAGCGGTGACAACTGCGCGTCGGCGGCTCGTTCTGACGGCAGCAATGGTCGTTCGGTGGTCCATTAACCTCGATGTAATTTTTATTATGTTTGAAGCGTTTTGTACTTCCGGTGAATTTTTATAATAGATCTGATCCTTTTCGCAAAATAAATAAAGAAATAGAGACTTGACACGTGGCAAAATCACATTCTAGCATATTCCCTAAATCTTACTCAATACTAAATCATTTGAATCCCAACTCTTCTTTTATTCGTCCAAATTCTAGCTTTAATGTGTACTTTCATCCTAAAAGGGTATGTAACTCGGTAGTCTATATTAGAGGGGGTTGTGCACACCCGTGCGATAGAGTCCAATTTTATTTGTACTGTACACTAACGAGAGTGGGCCCCACCGGATGACCATATTTAAAGCTGTTGGAGGGGCTTTTGTACAAAATTTTAAAAAACCCAGGGGTTTCTGCAAAGAAAAGATCACAGGTTGAACCAAGCGCCTCTGACACTACCATCCACTGACAGTGGGCCTCTGCCATTTTTCGCATGCCACACATACATGGGATATGACGGGATACAGGAGAATGCACCATATATGAATGCGAGGACAAGTTCGTTGACTAAAAACATATTTTGTAAATTTTTATACCATCAAATGTAAGTTGTAGTACTCACAATTTTTTATATTTAAAGAGAATAAGGATGACCTCGTCATGCTGGATGTTGGAAGTATGAACCCATATCTAGTTTATACATGTTGTTTATTTGTTTTTTACATTGATTATATATCTAAAAATAGTGCGACTCACCTAAATTGTGTACCCACTCTGGACAACGACTTGCCATTTCTGCAGCTAGCTCGAGACCAGTTATCTTGAACCAGCTAAATTTGTTAGGTTCTTTGTATCCACATGCTATCTGGTTGCAAAAATCATAAATCTCCTTAGAAATTATAGATGTGCAACCATATTGCTTGTATATGTGAGTATCGTACTACATATTCATTTACATTTGATATATCCCAAATGCTTTCGAATGTGTGTGCTTTTTTTTTGGCTGGGCGACTTAAGGCCGCGATATAGATGCTGTCACGCTGATTTTTCTCACTTGTAATGCAAGGACACTCCAAGAAATTACAAGGGGCTACAAGAAATTACATGTATAACTCCAGATTAGATGATGTCCGCACCGTGCACAACTATCCTGAATATTATAATGCATTTTTTTTCGAGTTGACCACACTACGATTAGTCCCTCCGTTCCTAGATATAGAGTGTACCGTTTTTGGCACAGAAATTAAAGAACGCACGTGGAGGAAAAATTTCACAAATTTTGGGCGAGATTACACCTGACTAATTGACATGAGGAAATAGAGAAGCTTGCCCGATAAAAGGAAATGTAATCAAATCCCTAAAAAAATTATCCAAACAAGTGATGCAATGCAATACACCTTATATTTCAGACTTTTTCTCAAAAATCTATACACCTTATATTAAGGAACGGAGGGAGTATTAAGTTTATACGGTTTTAAAAGTAGCATGACCTGAAAAATGCAAGGATGGTTTCTTAATGTCCTTTTTTTGCAAGATAAAAAAGTTTTATTGCTTACTTAAGCAGGCATACATTCACGATACAACATGTTCATTAGAAAAACAGGAGTGTAATTAAGCCATAAACATCTCCTCCTAACACTTGTCACCTGCTTCGCACATAAGTGAGCCGCCTCATTAGCTTCTCTCCGTAAGAATTTTAGCCTAAAACTCTCAAATTGATCACGAAGCTGCCTGATCTTTTGAAGAATGCTTAGGCAAGTAGTTGTATACTACTCCCTCTGTTCCGAATTACTTGTATTAGATTTGTCTAGATACGGATGTATCTAGCACTAAAATGAGTCTAGATACATCCGTATCTAGATAAATCCAAGACAAGTAATTCGGAACGGAGGGAGTAGACACTAGTAGTTTTCTACCCAAACAATTCAAATTTGTCGGTTTAAGAGTGAAACTGAAAGCATATGTTCCCTTCGTCATTTGCTTTTCAGAGAGAAATACAGACAGATATACCGAGTGTCATTGGTGTTAGAATTAAATTGGTAAGCGCGTACTGCAATATGCCAGCCAGGGGAAATACTAGTATCTTGTACAACAAGGAAATTAAATAAATACTACTGTAGTCCTGGAGATACACGTACGATACGTGTACGTTGGCCTCGGCAATATGTTGCGGCCGGGCTGTCTCGCCTCACGTACGTACGACGTGGATCCGGTCACGAGCGAGCAGTGGAGCACCCACCGATCGACAAAGACGGCAATGGCACCGAGGCCGGGAGCGGCAGTGGTGGACGCGCGGTTCTGCGCGCCGCACGCGACGGAGTTCACCTTGACCAAGACGAAGAGCTGGTTCCGCGACTTCGCCATCACGGACGCCAGCGGCGCGGCGGTGATGCGGGTGGACGCCCCCCCGTTCACCTTTGTCCGTCGCTCCATCCTCGTCGACGCCGCGTGGCGCCGCCCTTTGGTCACCACGGAGCGCTCGCCGTCCCTGTTCGCGCCCGGCCGGAGGTGGGAGGCGTTCAGGGGGGACGGCAGCAGGCCGAGGGATCTGCTCTTCACCGCCGTCGTGCAGCCCTGGCTGTTCGTCATGAGCGAGGTCCACGTGCACCTCGCCGGCGGCGACCCCAGCGAGAGGCGCCCGGACTTGGTGGTCCGACTCAGTTCCTGCGGGCGCGAGTGCACCGTCTCCCGCGGCCGCTCAGACGGCGGCGCCGCTGTTGCCACGATCAAGCGCACGACGGGGCTGTTCGAGGAGCTGGCTTTTGCCGTGAGTGTCAGCCCAGGCGTCGACCATGCTTTCATCCTCGCGCTCGCCGTGATTCTGGAGGAGATACGTCAGGACGGAATCCAGCGTGCCGCCTTCTTGAGTTTTTCACCACAAGGAGATACTAATCCGCCTTGAGTTCACGAGATACTACGTCAACAAGTGAACTGCCGCTATTTTCACATCTCTTTTCTGTCTTTTCTTGCCACATGTTTGCCCAATATTTCCCAATCAGTTTGCTAAACTGGATCAATTTAGACAGAGTATAAATATAATCTAATTTATGTTACTATTATAATTGAACTGTCTCAACTCATGATTCGAAACAGCAAAATATTGTTTTTAGAAAATACCACCATGGCTAGCTTTGTCGGCCGCAGCTCGCGCTCTAACTCACAGAGGAAGAATATACTCAAGAACATGGGATTTTGCCTACAACTTTTATGTTTCTTCTTTGCTATTTATTCTTTTCAAAACAAACGGGAGGATCCGATCTTTGCACCATGCCTCGCCCTCGCATGCATGCTCGATTGTGTCATCCACCACCACGAAGCCCGGCGCTGAGCTCGACCTCGGCTTGGACTAGACGCGCACGGCACGCTCAGATCGCGGCTCGTGCTTATTACTTTGCATGTACCTAACACCCCTTTATTTCTCCCCTCCCCTTCACCTCGCGTCGCCTCCCCTCGGGCGGCGCCATGGGTCCCCAATCCTACGCCGCCAGCCCCTCCCCGCTCCTCTATCCCGAGCCGCTGCGGCGCTGCTGCCGCAGGCAAGGACCGCGGTGGCGGCGGCCTCGCACCGCAGAACCAGGGCGGGTGGTCGCCACGGCGGCGGTGGGAACCTACATGGCCGGCGGTGTGGCGGCCGAGGGCGCATGGGTGGTTTCGATGGCTGGGAATCTGGCGTCCTGTTCAGATCCGTCTCGGTACGGCCTTGGCCGGCCGGCGGCGAGATTCTCCACGGCGAGGTTCCGTTCGGTTCTAGCCAGCTACGAGGTTGGAGGGACACGACTTTCGGTGAAAATCACACCGACTTCGGTCATGACGGACGATGGCGGTGTCTATAACGCCGTTCCCTTCTTGCAGGTCGTGACACCCCACTCGTGATGCTCCGGGGGAAACCTTAGATCTGGATCTACCGGATCGGACGATGATGGTACCTTTGATACCGTTGTCCCTCCTGAGGTCATCGTTTTGGAGCAAGTGCTGATTGGACAGGACAAGCGGAAGAGCGGTGTCTCATCCACTGCAAGGCCGACGGTGGATCCCGGTGGCATGGTGCTGCGGAGGTTCGGGGACGGGCGCGTGTGGATGAATACGTGCAGGATGATGAATTTGTCTGGCGTCATGGTGGCGTCGACGGCAGGCCAGGCATGGTCGATGGGTCAGTTTCTTCAGCAGTCCATCTCCAAAACAGAAACTGACCCACACCGCGAGGGCCTAGCTAGAGAGCATAACATCGGGCCCTCGCAGTGGCTTTTGATGATTCATGACAACAAGGTTAATGGGACTAACATTCTCTCTAAGTGTTGATCAGTTTTATTCGCAATATGTTATGTATGGAATATGGTTCATGACCCCTAAAAATCTAAGGATCAAGCATCGACGAGATCAAGAAACATTTTCTGGCTTTTTAGTGATCAAAGATCACTTTGAGTCATAGGTATTTTTCAATAAAGGATGTATTTTATTGGCTTAAAATGAAGCATCAAGAGGATACAAACACTATAGCAAAGTCGTATAAGACCAAAGCTATGCATAGGCGAAGTAAAAAAAAAGAAAAAGGCCCAAAGCGATCAGATCCACAGTCAGCAAACTATAGCAATGGCCATATCCGCACCAACCATCTTAGGTATAAAAGTACTATCAAAATGGAATCTTCAACCTTGTGAGAGGAAGTTTATCTTTCTATGTTCTCAAAGATGAAACTCTAAGACCCCTCAGTTCTTCCAAGTACTAACTCTCTCATGTTTCATATGCTTAGGACCTTCGAGAGGATTCCATCTGAAGCCTCCAAATGTAAGCAAGGAGTTACTTTACTGAGTTAAACTTTGTGCAACTCGGACCCTATGCCCAAGATGTTCCGTATATCTGAGACGCTACAAAAGCTTACTGCTCATGTTCTCCGAGTGGCATTTTTCCAGTACCCTCCAATCTAGCTAAGTTTGAATCAAAGTAAGTACAGACACCCCAAGAGAGTTTTAGCCGGACATTCAGAAAACATCCAGCAGCAAAATCCCACGATTCCAATATTGTTGTAACCATCATAATGGCTCAGCCTCCGAGCCTTTCGTGGACAATTCAATCTCTTGTGTTTAGAGCCTCTGAGTGAAAACGCTTTGTACCATTTGCGACCCTTTTGTTTATTGTGGCTTGTACGTAACATGAGAATGAGAATAGTATTGGTCCGGACCATCCAAGAATATCTAAAGTTGTGACCTTTGAACTCAGTTGGAACCTCCAAATACAAATGTATGCAACATCCAAGCCATGCGACTCATGTGTAACGGTCAGAATCGGGGTCCAGCCTATATATACCCCATCCCATCTCACCACCGAAAGTGAATTCTTCAATTCTTGTGCTCTCTGAACTTTTCTTCGCACTGAGATCAAGTCCTATGCTTTGAAATTTTCATCCTCTCCTATCATATAGATCCATCAAATAAGAGTTTCTTGTGGAGCACTTTTAGCTTATGAGCAAAAGTAAGTGATTAATCATCAACCACGCCATTTTTTGTTATTTTGGTGGGTGTGTGCTTCCTAGATCAATTAGATGTGTTTAGAAGCCTTAACGTGTGAAGGCGCCAATAATTTTGTGAAGATAATGAGATCCCCTATTTGTATGAAAATCTACCCTCAATGAAGCTTCCTTTATATATGGTCGCCATGGAGGTGGGCCAAGGGACTTTGTACACTTCAAGATTATATATTGGACTCTTGTGGTCAACCTTTGTTCTCATTGTATGATACTTTGTGTCTGAACCAACAATCTCAAGCTGAGGACTCTTGTGGGCCAAGGGAGTATGATTGAACCGACAATCTCAGGCTGAGGATAAAATCCTTGTGTTCATGATCTCTTTCCCTTACTCGCATTAATTTATGCAAGTTTGTTTCCAATCTTTAAAATCCCCGTGATTATCCCAATGTTTTAGGCAATGGTAGCCTTCATTAAAATTGCCTAGTTGTGAAAATAGTATATTCACCCCACCCTAGACTCATAAAATGGTTCTACGTTGGGATACCGAGGGCGGCGAGGGGCCTCCGTCTTGAAACAGATTGCTCATGGGAAGGCCCGGGCTAGACAATACCTAGCTCTTGAGAACTACACTACCACCCAAAATACACATTTGCAACAAAGAATTGTGGTCTTGTTCGCAAACCCTTCCCTTGAAAATAATGGGGATAATTCACCTTCCCAACTCAGAATATTTTCACGAGCCACGGTACCGACACAAGTAAGCTCATAGAGCAACTCGGTGTGCGTCATGTGTCCTCTGAAAAAATGGTCACAATTGAGTTAATGATTCTGCTTCATCGTAAGAGTTTTGGAAAGGATCCGGAGAAGTCAAGGATCGGAAGATACTTACCTAGCCGAAGCAGTCTCTTAATAGTTCTTGCCTCATGTCATGTACTGGAGGTGGGGTGGGTGGGGGTCAATGTATGAGCATGGACAGACTGAGTGCACATACCCATGTGTTGGGATCCCCGGGACTTGCGCATAGTCATGCTAGAGTAGACACTTGGAAGGAATAAGGATGGACATGGTAATTCTAGGATTGCACTGCGATAGGAGACATGTTCCCTTTTAACGGGCGATGTCGGATGCTTTTCATCATTGCTGACAAGATAACTTCGGACTCCACCCGTCTCTATTGTTCTTCATGCCATGTGCATTGTTGATTTTGTAGTTGTGCACACACAATTTTGGTGAGACAAAGTTGTTTTTTCTAAAAATACGAGTGCTTGGCCTGAAAACTGCGATTCCTATTCTACACACGATTTAACGATGTGCAAGCAACTATTACCTCCGTCTCTAAATTCTTGTCTTAAATTTGTCTAGATATGGATGTATCACCAGAAGAATTTTGGGGCTGATAGAGTATATATAAGAAACTCCTTTTCTAGAGAAACAATTCTAAACTTATCAGTTTGTGAGTGAAAAAAAAGGCTTTGTACTATAAACTTGCTTTTCATGACACGAAAAAGTTTTGTTTCGTAAAATAGATCCCTACTCCTAATAGAGCACTTGGTAGTCTTCGCCGGTTAAATTTTGTCCCATCACCACCGATTTTTTTCCGTCCTTCCTCCCACGCGTCGAACCAAAAAAAACTCCTAGCGATGCCCCACGCAGTCAAGGCAAACCTCCGGTCGCAGTCGCACCAGAGAAAAACGTCCAAAAAAAACCTACGAAAAAAATCTATGAAATTAAACGAGCGAAAAAAACTGCCAAACGAACCGCACGCATGTCCGAGCGACCTCCTGCTCCTCTCGATCCCCTCAACCTACGATCTGTGACTGCAGACGCACGAGATCGCCGCCGTCGCGGACCTAGCAGGAAGGCGCGGACGAGATCCCAAGACGCTCCTCCTCCTCTCGCGGGATGCAGCCGCCGCCGCCGAACCAGGGAGACGTCGGCGACCGTCGCTGCCGCCTGCACCGCCACCGCCACGCCTCGGATACGTCGTGGATCACCGGGACACCACCGGCGGCTGCGCCTCGGATACTGGCGACCGGCGGTGATCTGAGACCAACGAGTCGGCACCACATCCCTGGTACTTCCCTTCCCCATCCGCCAACCCTTTACCCTTCCCCTCTACGACACGACCATCTGGGCAGACGCGGCCATCATGGATGACGAGAACGCCGGCGTCACCGGCGCCTTGGATGCATCGCCCGTCACCACCACGATGGCACCTCGCTGCTGCCGCTCGGCATGGATGCCCGCCCCAAGACATGGATAAGCTCTCGTGATCCCCACCCACCCCTCTCATCCCCTGAATCCGTATCCTCTGCTCGTGCTCTCCTGTTCCTCCTGAAACGATGAGGGGTAGTGCCGGCCGTGGCTCAGCAGGATAGCATAATTAACCTTCCCTTTTTCTTTTGTGTTTGAATCAGATTTGCTGGTTCTCAGTTTTACATGCACGTATCAATCTTTCTTCTATATGCAGGTTACACACCTGATGATTTTTACAACCTCTTCTGTAGATCTTCAGAACACCGAGCGAAATATTGGCTTGGAACGATCTTGGGTTGGCGGGGCGGCCAGACCAGGTGGCAAATGTGGTGCACGAGTCAACCTCACAACATACTATGGTGTCTAGGATGGGCGTGGTATAACATGACGCTTTGTAGAAGCATGTTATCGAACATCTCCACAGAATCCCGAGCTTGCCTAATTCCCAAAGCATGTTATCATAAGGATGAGTACGGAGGACAACTCTCTCAATTCCCAAAGCACTAATCTTGTCCTAATTGCTCATATATTGAATCACTTTTCGCTGCAAATATGTTTTCTGTTTGATGAGCTAGAAGATGCTTGGAGGCTAAGGACAAAGAGGATCTGACGTTCATGTTTTTGGGAGGCAATAAGTACTTTGTGCACTTTGGCTGTGGATATGGGTACACATTCTTGATGTCTCGATGAATTGGAGAACAGATGTGATGGTACGTGCTCTATGCAAGGACATGAGAACAATCCTCCAAATTGAACTACGTGATGGGAGAGTAGTTAGGAAACTTTGTTCGTGTACGGGTTGCTTTTCCTGTATATAGCGGGCGCTGGAAATTTCAGTTGCGATGATAGCAAGGATCAAGGAAAAGAGAACAATGGTGGGGCTTAAACTTCAGTACGAGCGCTTGCCGTGGTTCTGCTATGCATGTGGCTACATCGGGCATCAGGTCATGTCTTGTGCGCGTAAGTTCAGGTGGTGAACCTGTATGATGACGACTACGATGCTTACGACCGAGGAAGTTCGTGCAGCAAGCAGGAAGTAAGACCTGAATTTAACTAGATGACCCACAATATCTAGCAATTCAAACCATTGTGTCACATTAGAGTAATTTTTAATACAGTCACATAGCTATCCATGCTGACATGCTATATTATTATTTTAATTTAAGGTTAATTAAGTATTTTTTTCAGGCACCTTGGACAAATTCTGGAAAGAGGGGCACGACTCGGTGGTATGAGCCCCAGCAAGGGCCATCACAGCTGCGCCGACAAGCGAGTGTAAGTTGGTGATGGTGCCACCGTGTCAGAGTTCGGAGACTACCCTTGGAAGCACAAATTGGACAAAGTGCCTTGTGCCACTGGTGTTTCAACACCAGGGATGTGATTTTGCTCTATAGTTTGCAGTACGTTAGACAATTTTGTATGCTATTCAGTAATTAATGCTAAAGTTTATTCCTACAGCTTGTACATGAACAGGTCCCTGTTTACTGATGGCGAAAACTCATCCTTGATCCAGCTTACTCCTGCAAATGTTGACAAACGGACAATTCTCTTCATGCCTTATTCATAACATCAAATTTCTCAACCTGATGCCATCTGTCAAGGATCTCTAAAGCCGATGGATTAAACTTGTGTTTTTCTCGTGTGTTCAGTATACATGGTTATCTTCGTAGGCTAATTTCACTTTTGATGAACTGATGATAAAGCGACAATGGAATCAGAAGGTGAGCTAAAAATAATCTTGTTATCTATTGTTGTTGCAAATTTTCCAGTATGCGTGTATCTATATCATAAAAAAGGAAGCAAGTTTATACCATGATTATAATGTCCTACTGATGTGCTTATTGTATCGATGAAACATCTCGATTGTATTTCTTTTTACAAATCTAATTAATTGGATTCTTTTTTTCTTTCATTTTATATTTAACATTAAAGTTTGCTTTTCTATATTTTCTGATTCACAAATTACGGTCATGCCAATGGAAATGATGAATACACTTCTATAGTTGGTCGTAAAACCAGTCGAGCATCTGGCCAAACCCATTTGCGACGCAGGCCCAAAAAACTTCATCATACATTCTGCAAGCTGCCTAAAGAAAAAACAGCACCACTGAAACATACAGTATGACTTAAAGGTAGCAATAAAAAACCGTATCTGGTTCATTAATTGGTTCGGATAATCAAATTATTCAATTGAAACATGTGAGAAATTATTATAAAAAGAATCTGGATGCATCATATTAAAAGTGGAATAGGGGCAGCAGCATCGATCCTTCGTAATGACCATCTGCTGGAAGGCGATGCGGTTGGCGAGAATTTGCTTAGCTCTTTCGATGACGCCACACGGGCATTCGTGAATTCCGAGTAAGCCGCGACCTGGTTTGACAGGGTGAGGGATGCGAGAGTGGTTGACAATGAGGTGGCCCTGTCTAAGGGCACCCAGTAGACTGAGAAAGGAACATTGTTTCTGTAACACAATGATATTTAGACTTTCAGAGCACCCCCTGCACTACGTGAGATTTAAAAGGTACTCAGATTAGTGTTTGCTGATTTCTGTAAATTCCGTTTGTGTGAGTTTTATATTTTTCTATCCCTGTCGACGTACTAATCCACTGTTCATCGATGTGCAGGTGGTACGGCCGGCGGATGCATCCATGTGCTAATTATCTGGCACCAAGCGGACGGAGCCGAACGAGTTGGGGCCACCAGCTGGCTGACAGTGCAGACATGGGCGAGCATGAGCAACATGGAGCTAGGGAGTAAGCTGGGAGCGGATGGACGGGGCGTGATGTAGAACGGGGTTTGTTAATTACTTTATGCACTATCAGATTTATCTCTTTATTTGTGTGGCTTATCAGGCTTGC
Organism: Triticum urartu; assembly: GCF_003073215.2. NCBI lineage: Eukaryota > Viridiplantae > Streptophyta > Magnoliopsida > Poales > Poaceae > Triticum > Triticum urartu. Next base: position 602,555,399 of record NC_053026.1, on the reverse strand, counting down.
CGCACGATCACAGATTTATCTCTTTATTTATGTGGGTGGACAGAAACATCCTTTCTAAAGTTTTCTTGGGGCTGTACTGACGAACACTCAACCCTTTGACAACACTTATTCAGTTTCTCACCACAAGTGAGTTATATTTGCACCAACATTCGTGTTAATCATTGTACGTGCCGGTAATCAGAGTTTAGATAAATGCTACTAATGCTAGCGCTCGCCCTACATGGACAGAGTGGTGGCCGGACGATATGGTTAAATAATAAACTGACTTGGAAGAAGCAACAGAACTTATTATGGACAAAGAGAGATACACAATTTTTCTAATCTGTTTATTATTGGTCGTTTCATGCATCGTATAGGGTAAAAAATTCCTAGAACATGAGTTTGTCCTTGCATAATTATCCATGCTTGATGGCACTACATTGTATCAGCATACTTTAAGTTTGTCCTTGTATTACCACGTATTCAGGGGCAAAAATGCCCAGAACAAAGAAATGATGAATTGTATTGTAGTCATTCTTGTAGTTAAATATTATGTTTAAAATTGGTCTTCACTTGGGATGTTGCCAACTGCAGGGTCGATGAGACATTGAATTTCCATATTGCTTTTCCCTCTTATTGACATGTTAAGAATATATCTTTAACAATAGAATTTAATATTTGTGCTTTCAGGTAGTAAGAGACATGATCAGATCGCTAACCAGTGATGAAGGCGTTATGTGGTCGTTGACGTCATGGTAAATGTTGGTGTAGTGCCAAATAAGAAGACACGGAACAAAATCCCTAAGCTAGACATTATGGTATAATGGAAATTTGAGGATTCTTGCCTATCATACCCATTTGTAGTCTACATCATATTGCAAAATTCCATGAACATTTGGTCCACAATATTTTTTTTGTTATATGGTTCCTGCCGAAGCGTGGATGTAGGTGGATGTGGGCGCTGTGGCCACCACCAAGGATGTAGGGGTCGCGCCCCAAGCTGCAAGTACGTGGTAGGTGCATCAAAACTGACGAGGACACGGGAGCCGCACTGCAGCATGAGTGTTTTTCATAATTTATTTAGGTATGTGAGGTCTTTTTAATGTTCACATATATGCTGAAATTTTGACATTCAAGAACCAGCAATGGAGTTGTATGAAATTTCTTGCGAGAGCTATACCATTCATTTTAGTACTAACTAATTCCCATGAGTGCCAATGGTGAAATTTTCAGGCCTATGTACTGGATGATATTTTCATTGCTGGCAATCTTTATCAACCTATCTAAGAGGACATTGATATACTAATTGCTGCACAAGTGTTCTCAGCACCAGCTAGCAAGAAGTGAGTATGATTGTTCAATGCTCACTGTTGTAAGCTTGTTTCACGAGGAGCTTCTCAGTGTTGTACATGTAGGGTGTGGATAATATAAATAAAATATATTTGTTCATTCTTCTATTGTACCTCCGATTCGTCCCCCACGTTTCAGTAGAGTAGAGTTATGTGCTTAATGAAGGAAATATGCCCTAGAGGCAATAATAAAATTATTATTTATTTCCTTATATCATGATAAATGTTTATTATTCATGCTAGAATTGTATTAACCGGAAACATAATACATGTGTGAATACATAGACAAACAGTATGTCACTAGTATGCCTCTACTTGACTAGCTCGTTGAATCAAAGATGGTTAAGTTTCCTAGCCACAGACATGAGTTGTCATTTGATTAACGGGATCACATCATTAGAGAATGATGTGATTGACTTGACCCATTCCGTTAGCATAGCACTTGATCGTTTAGTTTGTTGCTATTGCTTTCTTCATGACTTATACATGTTCCTATGACTATGAGATTATGCAACTCCCGTTTACCGGAGGAACACTTTGTGTGCTACCAAACGTCACAACATAACTGGGTGATTATAAAGGTGCTCTACAGGTGTCTCCGAAGGTACTTGTTGGGTTGGCGTATTTCGAGATTAGGATTTGTCACTCCGATTGTCGGAGAGGTATCTCCGGGCCCACTCGGTAATGCACATCACTATAAGCCTTGCAAGCATTGCAACTAATGAGTTAGTTGCGGGATGATGTGTTACGGAACAAGTAAAGAGACTTGTCGGTAACGAGATTGAACTAGGTATTGAAATACCAATGATCGAATCTCGGGCAGGTAACATACCGATGGCAAAGGGAACAACGTATGTTGTTATGCGGTTTGACCGATAAAGATCTTCGTAGAATATGTGGGAGCCAATATGAGCATCCAGGTTCCGCTATTGGTTATTGACCGAAGACGTGTCTCGGTCATGTCTACATAGTTCTCGAACCCGTAGGGTCCGCACGCTTAAGGTTTCGATGACAGTTATATTATGAGTTTATGAGTTTTGATGTACCGAAGGAGTTTGGAGTCCCGGATGAGATCGGGGACATGACGAGGAGTCTCGAAATGGTCGAGACGTAAAGATCGATATATTGGACGACTATATTCGGACATCGGAAAGGTTCCGAGTGATTCGGGTTTTTTTTGGAGTACCGGAGAGTTACGGGAATTCGCCGGGGAGTATATGGGCCTTATTGGGCCATACGGGAATAGAGGAGAGAGGCCAAAAGGAAGGAGGCGCCCCCCCCCCCTCTGGTCCGAATTGGACAAGGGGTGCAGCCCACTTTTCCTTGTTCCTCTCCCCCTCTTTCCTTCTCTCCTACTCCAACAAGGGAAGGAGGAGTCCTACTCCCGGTGGGAGTAGGACTCCCCCTTCACTACTAGGGAAAAGGCTAGCAGCAGCGCGGGTTTTAGGCCTATCAGTAGCGCGGGGATATGCGCTACTGATAAGGCGCTACAGCTATTCCTTAGCAGCAGCGCGTGTTACACGCGCTACTGCTAGGACAAGTAGCTACAACGTTTGTTCAATCCCGCGCTACTGCTAATATAACTACGGGCAGCGCGTTTTCCGTCCATCGCTACTAGTATTCCTTTTTTATTTTTTATTTTTAGTGCATTTATCGTACAAATATTGGTACAATACCAGTTATGAGGTTTACATCATTATGTCCATAACAGTGTGTCAAATGAAGGTGGATTAGTTTCAAGTGGAGGCAATATGTGGTGCATGTCAAAAGTATACTACAAATCCAAACTTGATCTAGTTTGGACTAGTAGTACTTTCGATGTGCACCACATGTTGCCTCCACTTGAATCTATTCCGCCAACACAAGCTATTTAATCATCATCATAGTCATTACCACCAACATTAGCTATTTAATTATCATAGTCATAGTGTAGCACACATCATCATCTTCAAACTCTCATTCTAGCTAGCTAATCACCACCAACACTAGCTAATAATAATCATCATAGTCATTACCACCAACACTAGCTATTTTATCATCATAGTAATAGTGTAGCACATCATCATCCTCAAACTCATTTCTAGCTAGCTAATCACTCCTGCTGCTCTCTCTTAGGTAAAATAACATAAAACATGTGTAGCTCTCCTCCTTGATCAAGTTGGAGCATGCAGATCAACATGTCTCCTAATTTTGGATAGCACATCTGTTTGCTGCCCCCTAGTACTTCTTTGCGCTCCCCCATCACATATCTGGTCCAGTCTTGCACTATTAAGCATTCATCGTTGATCTTGAATGCACTAAAGTAACATGTAGGATATCTTGGCCGTAAGCTAATAATACTCATGGTACCTTTAGTCTCGATCCCATAAGGCACAACATTCATCGGGAGTCCCTGTTGAAAAAACATCGTATGGTAACATACTTAGCAATGAAGTTTAGCTTCACAAATAATGTATGGAAAAGATGCACTAAGGACAAATAGTAAAAATCTTACCATCCTTCCTAAATAGATGTGACCTTAGTTCATTACGAACACTATTGGTCGCACGTTTTCAGTACTAACATTTCTGAGTCTAGGAAGAAAATTTGTCTTGACAGTATCATGATCCTCAAGCCATGAAACATAATGACTTAGCTCCTCGCAGTTTAGTTCAGCCCCGGGACAGTAGTAGGTCCTGTCTACCAAGCGCTGGACATGTTTGCTTGCACCGAAATAAGCTGACAATACAAATTAGTTGTCAACTAATTTTGAATAAACAATATCAAAGACATAAATCTGGTTGAGAAACTTACATAATGGTGTAACTCGAGGCGTCTGCACATCGACCCAGATGTCGGTATTACCTTCAATATCATCTTCCGGACGAATATCAAAGGTGATAACCATATCAGACTCAAATGCATAAGTCTTGCATAGTGCTCGCCATGTTTTGCATCCAAAATAGGTGTAGTCGTCTGAATTGTATAATTTTGCGTGGAAAATATAACCATGCTCCGTCTTCAAGTAAACTTTCTTTACCTCCATAGTATGACCGAAACCTATCTTATCCAATACAAAAACTCTTGCATGGCAGGGGATACGCTAGTAGAATAGTAAAAAAAAATATAAGTTGAAGCAAATGAAGCAGATGTCATGCTTAATTATGAAAAAAGACTTGTCATTGTGACTTACTGTATCCACTTCGAAGTTCTCGTCCAGCTTGATGCTGAAGCGCCTATCATTATCTAGGAAGATTCCGTCACACAGGTCGCACTCATCTTCGCAGTATTTGCAAATAGCGAAATCCTTTTTGTCGTCAGACATTTCCTATGTTCATAGTTAAAACATTAATTAAAAATTGATAGAAGACAACTACCAGGATACTCAACACACAAATCCGGGGCACTCGATATTTCCTACATATTCTGGCAAAAGTCATGCCAAAATTCATGAAAAAATTCGGCATGACCTTTGCTAAAATAGGCCATATCGAGCGCCTGAAATTTGCCGGAACGGAAATGAATCAACACTCCGGCAAAACATAGGCCACTCGGAGGTGTAACCTGCAAACATCATCGGCCACTTGGATATTGAGCAACACAAGATATACATTTCAAAATATCTTATAGGACTCAAATTAGCATGCATTCAATAAGAAAAAGTAAATCATCTCATGCGTTCGTACATCGTCGAATATTATCACTAATACATCCCAAATAGTGTCATACATATAACATCACTAGTACAACTAAAACCCTAGCACACGACGGGTATCGGCGCGGGCGGTGGACACCCACAGAGAAGGAACCATCACGGGATCATAGCTCCAGTGAGATCCCTGGAGAACCTGCCAGGTATTGGAGAACCTGTGCTCCAACACAAACAAGTAGCGACGGACGTGCGCGTCCTCCTCACTGACACGGTGACGCACCACCTCCGCGGAGTCCTCGAGCCTCTGGACCGTCACTGGCCCACGCGACCGCCACCAAAGAAGGTTCGGGTCAACGACAGGCTGGCTCCTCACCAACCTGCGCCCCCGGTAGGTAGCGCCTCCCAGTACCACCCCGGCGGAGCCCAGTCCCGGACATGGCCCATCTGGTCAAGCAGTTGTCGTCCTCCGCCGACTCGACGACGAGGATGCGGGATAGGCATCGTCCACGTCGATGCAAGAAAAATTGCTTTAACTAAAAAAATAGCAACAAGTTCTTACTAACTAGTTCTATTAATTCAACTCGTTCTTACTAAATATAAACTTACTATAAATAGAAAGAAACTAGCACATCTACTACTACTAATTAACATCTAACTACTACATCTACTACTAATTAACATCTAACTACTACATCTACTACTGCTAATTATACAACTAGTTTACCATCACTACTTCTAAAAATCATTATCTATGAACCCTAAATTAACATCTACTACGACTAAAATCATCTACTAACTAAGCAAAGAGAGAGGGGGTGGGGGAGGGGTGGGGGGCTTACAGAGGGAGAGATGTTGGCGGGGAGGTGCTCGGCGATGGAGGGGCGGCGAGGGCGGGCTCGGGATCGGGAGGCGGCGGTCCTGGGCGGCGGGCTCGGTCGAGGGCGGCGGCGGCGAGGTCGAGGGCGGCGACAGTGTGGTCGAGAGCGGCGGCGGTGAGGTTGAGGGCAGGCGGCGACGACGACGGTGAGGGCAGGCGCGCTCGGGCTCGGGCGGCGGCGACAGGAGTAGGGGAACCGGCCGGGGTGGGGGAGGGGGGAAAGGAGGACTTAGCGAAATTTTGATTCGGGGGGTGGTTACCTCGAACTAGCAGTAGCGCTCATATGGAAAACGCGCTATAGCTAACTTATCTATAGCGCGTTTTAGAGAAAACCACTACTGCTAATGGAAGCAGTTATTTCTTTTGTTTATCCCAATATCAGTAACGCTTTGTTCTGAAAAAACGCTATAAGTCTAAGCAATGTAAAAACATCAAAAATATACATTGGTCATCATTGATCTTTTTGTGTATAATCTAAATAGTCAACATGAATCCTCACTTTACCTGTATAGGTACAGGCGAGGATTCATATTGCAACCACAAATCATACACATATAGTTCAATGAAGACCAAGTGCTCGAGATAGGTTGAGAAGTAACATATTTAAGGTGGTAAACACCTTGTTCACTTAGCAGTATGGGACTAAACTTAATTAGTTGCGGTGATACTTAGCAGCAGCGAGTTTTAAAGAAAATCGCTGCTACTAAGTTCTTTAGCAGTAGCGCGTCCACGGGAAGGGCGCTACTACTATATCTAGCCTGGGGGCAACACCGTGGCAATTATAGTAGTAGCGCTCTTTTCACCTAGAGCGCTACTGCTACTTAGTCATTAGTAGCGCTCTTTATTGAAGCTCGCTACTGCTAATTAGCAGTAGCGCCTGTTTTTAGACCGCGTTGCTGCTAAGATTCTGTGTATAAGGTTTTCCCTAGTAGTGCTTGGCGCGCCCTCCTCCTAGGCCGGCCGCCTTCCTCCCTTGCTCCTTTATATACGGGGGCAGGGGGCACCCCATAGACACAACAGTTGATCATTGATCTCTTAGCCGTGTGCGGTGCCCCCCCTCCACCATAGTCCTCGATAATATTGTAGTGGTGCTTAGGCGAAGCCCTACGACAGTAGAACATCAAGATCGTCACCACGCCGTCGTGCCGACGGAACTCTTCCCCGACATTCTGCTAGATCGGAGTCCGGGGATCGTCATCGAGCTGAACGTGTGCTAGAACTCGGAGGTGCCGTAGTTTCGGTGCTTGATCGGTCGGGCCGTGAAGACGTACGACTACATCAACCGCGTTGTGCTAACGCTTCCGCTTTCGGTCTACGAGGGTACGTAGACAACACTCTCCCATCTCGTTGCTATGCATCACCATGATCTTGCATATGCGTAGGAATTTTTTTGAAATTACTATGTTTCCCAACAGTGGTATCAGAGCCTAGGTTTTATGCGTTGATGTTGTGCATGAGTAGAACACAAGTGAGTTGTGGGCGATATAAGTCATACTGCTTACCAGCATGTCATACTTTGGTTCGGCGGTATTGTTGGATGAAGCGGCCCGGACCGACATTACGCGTACGCTTACGTGAGACTGGTTCTACCGACGTGCTTTGCACACAGGTGGCTGGCGGGTGTCAGTTTCTCCAACTTTAGTTGAACCAAGTGTGGCTACGCCCAGTCCTTGCGAAGGTTAAAACAACACCAACTTAACAAACTATCGTTGTGGTTTTGATGCGTAGGTAAGAACGGTTCTTGCTTAAGCCCGTAGCAGCCACGTAAAACTTGCAACAACAAAGTAGAGGACGTCTAACTTGTTTTTGCAGGGCATGTTGTGATGTGATATGGTCAAGACATGATGCTAAATTTTATTGTATGAGATGATCATGTTTTGTAACCGAGTTATCGGCAACTGGCAGGAGCCATATGGTTGTCGCTTTATTGTATGCAATGCAATTGCGCTGTAATGCTTTACTTTATCACTAAGAGGTAGCAATAGTCGTGGAAGCATAAGATTGGCGAGACGACAACGATGCTATGATGGTGATCAAGGTGTCGCGCCGGTGACGATGGTGATCATGACGGTGCTTCGGAGATGGAGATCACAAGCACAAGATGATGATGGCCATATCATATCACTTATATTAATTGCATGTGATGTTTATCTTTTATGCATCTTATCTTGCTTTGATTGACGGTAGCATTATAAGATGATCTCTCACTAAATTTCAAGATAAAAGTGTTCACCCTGAGTATGCACCGTTGCCAAAGTTCGTCATGCCCAGACACCACGTGATGATCGGGTGTGATAAGATCTACGTCCGTCTACAACGGCTGCAAGCCAGTTTTTGCACACGCAGAATACTCAGGTTAAACTTGACGAGCCTAGTATATGCAGATATGGCCTCGGAACACTGAGACCGAAAGGTCGAGCGTGAATCATATAGTAGATATGATCAACATATTGATGTTCACCATTGAAATTACTCCATCTCACGTGATGATCGGACATGGTTTAGTTGATTTGGATCACGTGATCACTTATAAGATTAGAGGGATGTCTTTCTAAGTGGGAGTTCTTAAGTAATATGATTAATTGAACTTTAATTTATCATGAACTTAGTCCTGTTAGTATTAGCATATCTATGTTGTAGATCAGTAGCTCGCGATGTTGCTCCCAGTTTATTGTGTTCCTAGAGAAAAATTATGTTGAAAAATGTTAGTAGCAATGATGCGGATTGGATCCGTGATCTGAGGATTATCCTCATTGCTGCACAGAAGAATTATGTCCTTAATGCACCACTAGGTGACATACCTATTACAGGAGCAGATGCAGATGTTATGAACGTTTGGCTAGCTCAATATGATGACTACTTGATAGTTTAGTGCACCATGCTTAAACGGCTTAGAATCGGGACTTCAAAGACGTTTTGAACGTCATGGACCATATGAGATGTTCCAGGAGTTGAAGTTAATATTTCAAGCAAATACCCGAGTTGAGAGATATGAAGTCTCCAACAAGTTCTATAGCTAAAAGATGGAGGAGAATAGCTCAAGCAGTGAGCATGTGCTCAGATTGTCTGGGTACTACAATAGCTTGAATCAAGTGGGAATTAATCTTCCAGATAAGATAGTGATTGACAGAATTCTCTAGTCACCATCACCAAGTTAGTAGAACTTCGTGATGAACTATGATATGCAAGGGATAATGGAAACGATTCCCAAGCTTTTCATGATGAGAAATCGACGAAGGTAGAAATCAAGAAAAGCATCAAGTGTTGATGGTTGACAAGACCACTAGTTTCAAGAAAAGGGCAAAGGGAAGAAGGGGAACTTCAAGAAGAACTGCAAGCAAGTTGCTGCTCAAGTGAAGAAGCCCAAGTCTGGTCCTAAGCCTGAGACTAAGTGCTTTTACTGCAAAGGGACTGGTCACTAGAAGCGGAACTGCCCCAAGTATTTGGCGGATAAGAAGGATGGCAAAGTGAACAAAGATATATTTGATATACAGATTATTGATGTGTATTTACTAGTGTTCGTAGCAACCCCTCGGTATTTGATACTGGTTTAGTTGCTAAGAATAGTAACTCGAAACGGGAGTTGCAGAATGAACAAAGACTAGTTAAGGGTGAAGTGACGATGTGTGTTGGAAGTGGTTCCAAGATTGATATGATCATCCATCGCACACTCCCTATACTTTTGGGATTAGTGTTGAACCTAAATAAGTGTTATTTGGTGTTTGCGTTGAGCATGAATATGATTTGATCATGTTTATTGCAATATGGTTATTCATTTAAGTAAGAGAATAAATTGTTGTTCTGTTTACATGAATAAAACCTTATATGGTTACACACCCAATGAAAATGGTTCGTTGGATCTCGATCGTAGTGATACACATATTCATAATATTGAAACCAAAAGATGCAAAGTTAATAATGATAGTGCAACTTATTTGTGGCACTGCCGTTTAGATCATATTGGTGTAAAGCACATGAAGAAACTCCATGCTGATGGGCTTTTGGAATCACTTGATTATGAATCACTTGATGCTTGCGAACCATGCCTCATGAGAAAGATGACTAAGACTCCGTTCTCCGGAACAATGGAGCGAGCAACTGACTTATTGGAAATAATACATACTGATGTATGCGGTCCGATGAGTGTTAAGGCTCACGGCAAGTATCGTTATTTTCTGACCTTAACAGATGATTTGAGCAGATATGGGTATATCTACTTAATGAAACACAAGTCTGAAACATTTGAAAAGTTCAAAGAATTTCAGAGTGAAGTGGAGAATCATCGTAACAAAAATAAAAGTTTCTACGATATGATCGCAGAAGAAAAATATTTGAGTTGCGAGTTTGGCCTTCAGTTAAAACAACGTGAAATAGTTTCACTACTCACGCCACCTGGAACAACACATTGTAATTGTGTATCCGAACGTCGTAACCGTACTTTATTAGATATGGTGCGATCTATGATGTCTCTTACCGATTTACCACTATCGTTTTGGGGTTATGCATTAGAGACAGCTGCATTCACGTTAAATAGGGCACCATTTAAATCTGTTGAGACGACACAGTATGAACTATGGTTTGGCAAGAAACCAAAGTTGTCGTTTCTTAAAGTTTGAGGTTGCAATGCTTATGTGAAAAAGTTTCAACCTGATAAGCTCAAACCCAAATCGGAGAAGTGCGTCTTCATAGGATACCCAAAATAAAATGTTGGGTACACCTTCTATCACAGATCCGAAGGCAAGATATTCATTGCTAAGAATGGATCCTTTCTAGAGAAGGAGTTTCTCTCGAAAGAAGTGAGTGGGAGGAAAGTAGAACTTGATGAGGTAACTGTACCTGCTCCCTTATTGGAAAGTAGTTCATCACAGAAATCTGTTCCTGTGACTACTACACCAATTAGTGAGGAAGCTAATGATGATGATCATGTAACTTCAGATCAAGTTACTACCGAACCTCGTAGGTAAACCAGAGTGAGATCCGCACCAGAGTGGTACAGTAATCCTGTTCTGGAGGTCATGTTACTTGACCATGACGAGCCTACAAACTATGAGGAAGCGATGATGAGCCCAGATTCCGCGAAATGGCTTGAGGCCATGAAATCTGAGATGAGATCCATGTATGAGAACAAAGTATGGACTTTGATTGACTTGCCAATTGATCGACGAGCCATTGAGATTAAGTGGTTCTTCAAGAGGAATACGGACACTCATAGTAGTGTTACTATCTACAAAGCTAGAATTGCCGCAAAAAGGTTTTCGACAAGTTCAAGGTGTTGACTATGATAAGAGTTTCTCACTCGTATCTATGCTTAAGTCTGTCCGAATCATGTTAGCAATTGCCGCATTTTATGAAATCTGGCAAATGGATAAACAAAACTGCATTCCTTAATGGATTTATTAAAAAAGAGTTGTATATGATGCAACCAGAAGGTTTTGTCAATCCTAAAGGTGCTAACAAAATATGCAAGCTCCAGCGATCCATCTATGGACTGGTGCAAGCATCTCGGAGTTGGAATATACGCTTTGATAAATTGATCAAAGCATATAGTTTTATACAGACTTGCGGTGAAGCCTGTATTTACAAGAAAGTGAGTGGGAGCACTACAGCATTTCCGATAAGTATATGTGAATGACATATTGTTGATCGGAAATAATGTCGAACTATTCTGCAAAGCATAAAGGAGTGTTTGAAAGGAGTTTTTCAAAGAAAGACCTTGGTGAAGCTGCTTACATATTAAGCATCAAGATCTATAGAGATAGATCAAGACGCTTGATAAGTTTTTTCAATGAGTACATACCTTGACAAGATTTTGAAATAGTTCAAAATGGAACAGTCAAAGAAGGAGTTCTTGCCTGTGTTACAAGGTGTGAAGTTGAGTAAGACTCAAAACCCGACCACGGCAGAAGATAGAGAGAGAATGAAAGTCATTCCCTATGCCTCAGCCATAGGTTCTATAAAGTATGCCATGCGGTGTACCAGACCTATTGTATACTCTACCCTGAGTTTGACAAGAAAGTACAATAGTGATCTAGGAGTAGATCACTGGACATTGGTCAAAATTATCCTTAGTGGAATAAGGATATGTTTCTTGATTATGGAGGTGACAAAAGATTCATCGTAAAGAGTTACGTCGATGCAAGTTTTGACATTGATCCAGGTGACTCAAAGTCTCAATCTGGATAAATATTAAAAGTGGGAGCAATTAGCTACAGTAGCTCCTTGCAGAGCATTGTTGACATAGAAATTTGCAAAATACTTACAGATCTGATTGTGGCAGACCCGTTGACTAAACTTCTCTCATAAGAAAAACATGATCACACCTTAGTACTCTTTGGGTATTAATCACATAGCGATGTGAACTAGATTATTGACTCTAGTAAACCCTTTGGGTGTTGGTCACATGACGATATGAACTATGGGTGTTAATCACATGGTGATGTGAACTATTGATGTTAAATCACATGGCGATGTGAACTAGATTATTGACTCTAGTGCAAGTGGGAGACTGAAGGAAATATGCCCTAGAGGCAATAATAAAGTTATTATTTATTTCCTTATATCATGATAAATGTTTATTATTCATGCAAGAATTGTATTAACCGGAAACATAATACATGTGTGAATACATAGACAAACAATATGTCACTAGTATGCCTCTACTTGACTAGCTCGTTGAATCAAAGATGGTTAAGTTTCCTAGCCATAGACATGAGTTGTCATTTGATTAACTGGATCACATCATTAGAGAATGATGTGATTGACTTGACCCATTCCGTTAGCATAGCACTTGATCGTTTAGTTTGTTGCTATTGCTTTCTTCATGACTTATACATGTTCCTATGAGTATGAGATTATGCAACTCCCGTTTACCGGAGGAACACTTTGTGTGCTACCAAACGTCACAACGTAACTGGGTGATTATAAAGGTGCTCTACAGGTGTCTCCGAAGGTACTTGTTGGGTTGGCGTATTTCGAAATTAGGATTTGTCACTCCGATTGTCGGAGAGGTATCTCCGGGCCCACTCGGTAATGCACATCACTATAAGCCTTGCAAGCATTGCAACTAATGAGTTAGTTGCGGGATGATGTGTTACGGAACGAGTAAAGAGACTTGTCGGTAACGAGATTGAACTAGGTATTGAGATACCAATGATCGAATCTCGGGCAGGTAACATACCGATGGCAAAGGGAACAACGTATGTTGTTATGCGGTTTGACCGATAAAGATCTTCGTAGAATATGTGGGAGCCAATATGAGCATCCAGGTTCCGCTATTGGTTATTGACCGAAGACGTGTCTCGGTCATGTCTACATAGTTCTCGAACCCGTAGGGTCCGCACGCTTAAGGTTTCGATGACAGTTATATTATGAGTTTATGAGTTTTGATGTACCGAAGGAGTTTGGAGTCCCGGATGAGATCGGGGACATGACGAGGAGTCTCGAAATGGTCGAGACGTAAAGATCGATATATTGGACGACTATATTCGGACATCGGAAAGGTTCCGAGTGATTCGGGTTTTTTTCGGAGTACCGGAGAGTTACGGGAATTCGCCGGGGAGTATATGGGCCTTATTGGGCCATACGGGAATAGATGAGAGAGGCCAAAAGGAAGGAGGCGCGCGCCTCCCCTCTGGTCCGAATTGGACAAGGGGTGCAGCCCACTTTTCCTTGTTCCTCTCCCCCTCTTTCCTTCTCTCCTACTCCAACAAGGGAAGGAGGAGTCCTACTCCCGGTGGGAGTAGGACTCCCCCCTTGGCGCGCCCTCCTCCTAGGCCGGCCGCCTCCCTCCCTTGCTCCTTTATATACGGGGGCAGGGGGGCACCCCATAGACACAACAGTTGATCATTGATCTCTTAGCCGTGTGCGGTGCCCCCCTCCACCATAGTCCTTGATAATATTGTAGTGGTGCTTAGGCGAAGCCCTGCGACAGTAGAACATCAAGATCGTCACCACGCCGTCGTGCTGACGGAATTCTTCCCCGACATTCTGCTGGATCGGAGTCCGGGGATCGTCATCGAGCTGAACGTGTGCTAGAACTCGGAGGTGTCGTAATTTCGGTGCTTGATCGGTCGGGCCGTAAAGACGTACGACTACATCAACCGCGTTGTGCTAACGCTTCCGCTTTCGGTCTACGAGGGTACGTAGACAACACTCTCCCCTCTGATTGCTATGCATCACCATGATCTTGCGTGTGCGTAGGAATTTTTTTAAAATTCCTACGTTCCCCAACACTTAAGTATTAGGAAGTCATCATCTTCTAAATCATATTGTTACCTACTCAACCCAGCAGTAATCAAATAAAGAGTGTGGTGAACTTAACACCCTTCTATCTTTATTTGTTGTTACTCTTATTCATAGCGTCTTTTCCCCTTTTGTACATCTAACGGTGGTGAACTTAGACTTTGTGTAAGGAGAGCCATTCTGTTTTCTTGAACTTAATAACTCTCTATATCCTTATTTATCCAGAAAGCTTTCAGACGATACTCACACCATCTGACTCTTTGAAACATATAAATGTTTTTTCAGATCTATTACAATTCAAGATTTGTTAATTAATCATATTATTTATACTCATAGGTAGTATAAAGTTACCCCAAAATTTTTAATATGATTTTGGATTATATATTATGATGCTGAAAAGGACGTTATTGGTGCCCATTAAAATAACAATATGAAATAACCCTGCATATGTTTGTTGTTTTTAATTTAAGTCTTTCAACTCAACTGAAATTATTATTTGTACTCCTGCCGTTCCTAAATATAAGTCTTCTTAGAGACTCCAATATGAACTACATACGGAGCAAAATAAATGAATCTACACTTTAAAATATGTCCATATACATCTGTATGTGGTCCTTATTGAACTTTTGTAAAAGACTTACATTTAGGAATGGAGGGAATACAACATTTATTGACTTTTACCTCCCGTTGGCTATCTGGAACGATTGTGGGTATTAATGAAGAAGTCCTTGTTAGGTGGGCTATCTCAAAATGGAGAAGTATGTTGGTATTTTCGGTTGATTGTTTTAAGCATTTAAGCTCGTAGCAACTTGTAACGTCAATATCTTTGGGATGCCTTGCAATATTTTAGAAAACTATATTTTTTTTCCAGCGTGACGTGATCCGGTCTGATCTAGCGTGCTGCCCTGAGACGTCCTGACCCCATTCCTTCTCACATATGGCGGTTTTCAGATACCGTAGACACATGGAGACAATTTGGAGATCCGATTCTCCCTCCCCCCCCCCCCCCCTCTCTCTCTCTCTCTCTCTCTCTCTTAGTTGCTAATGGAATAATGAAAATCGGTAAGACTAATATTATAGACCTCCTCCTCCTCAATCCTACCATGTATTATTCGACTTTTGTGCTAATACAGAAAAAACTATGTTGTAAACTTGTGAGTCGTGAGCGATATTCTCTGGGCAAGTTTTAGCCTGCTTATTCACAATTGATGCTGCATGTCAATCGCCCTTTCACCCTTATTTTTTTTATTTTAATGTCTTAGTGTATGTATAATTAGGGTTTTTCTCCAGTTGGTATTTGAATAGGAGTTGGTCGCTTCCCTTTACATCATAGTCCATAGTACAACACACATTTCCTTTTGAGTCTCATGTGAATTTCATTTTGAGCCGATACACCAAATCTAAAGTTACATAATTCTAACAAAACTAAAAATTACTATAAAAATATAAATAAATGCCAATAAATTTTTAATCAACAAATGTTATCAAAGATTGATGTATCTACCTCTCCCAAGATAGCTAGGAGTAGCATGTTCTAGAAGATGTGTTTTGCTGCAGCAGTTTCTAAATGGTAAATTGTATGGTTTCAAGTGCCTAAGTTCATATGCAATAGTTTGCCAACCAATTGCACATTGCAATTAAGTTTCTGGTTGTAACATCTTGGAACATTTTTTTAAAGGGAACAAAATCATCCATGTGTTAATTTTAATTAATGGAGAATAGCAATACACACGCTTTCACGAGACAATCGATCTTAAGCATGAACAGACATTCAAGTGTTATTATCATTTGTAATGCAATGCACAATAAAGAGGTCAATGTTTGTGTACCACCTTTATTTTGTGCATCAGATATGATAACCCTTTTGTGTATAGGATAGAATTACATTTTATTATCGAAATACATTGCAAGCGAAGTACATTATTATTATTTTGGCTATATTTTCTATCTATATGAAATTTTACATGCAACCAATACAAATTATGAAAAGCCCGTGGCAACGCACGGGCAGTCTACTAGTATAGGTTGGATGCGTGTCATTGGTGTTACTGTTTGCTAAGAGGCATCATGGGTATGCCAGAGATAATGACTTGTACGACAAGGAAACAGTAACCCTTCCGATGCACGATTTTCCTTTGGTGTTCCCCAGCCTCGTTACGTATGTACGTAGCTGCACGTTGGCCACGGAAAATCTGTTGCGGCTCTGTCTCGACTATCGACGGGTAACCGGTCACGAGCACATGCGGATCGACAATGGCACCGAAGACGGAACCGGTGGTGGACGCCCGTTTCTGTACGCCGCACGCGACGGCGTTCACCGTGACCATTACCAACGGCTGGACGTGGCGCGACTTCACCGTCACCGACGACGCCCGCGATGCGGTGGTGATGAGGGTGAAGGCGGCGATGTTGAGCTTCCGCAGCCGGTTCAGCCTCGTGGACGCCGCGTCGCGCCGCACGGTGGTCACCGTGCAGCGGCGCGCGCCGTCCCTGTTCATGCCCGACGACCGGAGGTGGGAGGCGTTCAGGGGCGCCAGCACGAGCCCGACGGATCTGCTCTTCGAAGCCGTGGCGCAGCCTGCGCTGTTCAGCTGGGGCGAGGTCGACGTGCACGTCGCCGGCCGCGACCCCAGCGAGAGGATCAGGCGGCGCGAGTTCGTTGTCGTCTGCCGCGGGGCAGAGTGCACCGTCCGCCGTCGCGGCTCCGCCGCTGCCGTTGCTAAGATCGAACATACGTCGGAACAGAGGCTGGAGTATAGCGTTAGTGTCAGCCCAGGCGTCGACCATGCTTTCATCCTGGCGCTCACCGTGATTCTGGACGAGATACGTCTCGATGAAACTAGTTGATGACGCATCCAGAGGCTCCAGCTAGCTCAGGAATTGAATTTTCTGCGACAATTTTATGTACTCTTTGCGTGCAAGATGTTTGCCTCTTATTTTCCGATCAGTTCATCAAATATGTTTTTTCTTCTTTTCTTCTAAAAATATGTGCTTTTCAAAGATGCAATTTGATTTAGTTTACGCGGTGGTGGAAAGTAGCCAATGATTCTGTAGAACATATAGTGAGTGTTTTCGATAGTATTTAATCCCCCTGAGTTGGACACATGAAACCTATCTTAGTTATAGAGTTTATGTAAAGCAAACATAAAGTGCATAGATAGTTGTGATTAGCACACATAACTGGGTAGAATAGGAAACCTACCTTTACCTCCTATGAGGTATTGACACTCGTATATTTCAACATCCACTTTGAAAAGTGGTAGAATAAATCTATGCACTTGGGGATTATCACACCCTCTAGGTCCATCTCGATGCTTTTCGCGTCCCTTGGTCCATCTCCGGCTACAGACGGGGTCGTACATCCACCTCCAGTCGGCGAATGCTGGATCTGTGGGGGAGAGGGTGCAGGAGAACCTCATCAGATCTTTTGAGGAAGAGACACCATATTGTGTCCCAGTTGGATCTGCTCAAAGTAGTTGACGAAGACATTGTGCCGGGTCTTGTGAAGAAGATCCATCGCCTCACGTGCTAGTTCGATCTTCTCAGAGTGGTCGACGAAGACGTTGTGACGGATCTTGTGAAGAACATCCACAACCTCATGTCCTAGCTAGATCAGCAAGACACGCATGGTAGACTGGTAGTGCAGCGGCGGCATAGGGGAGGAACGGTAACGAATCTCACCAGCGGCAGTTGCAGAGCTCCTCAAGTGGCCCGACGATGGTGAGCTCCTCAAGTGGCATGACAACGATCATCTCCTCTATTATCCTGGCGACGGCGAGCTCCTCCAGTGGCCCAATGACTCCAATCTCAAAGTAAGAGTAGCGCGTGCCAAGATCCTCAATGGCCTCGGGCTACTCCTGGGTCAGCGACCAGGTGGAGAGGATGGCGGACCCATGCCTTGCTCCACCTGGAATGACCCGAGATCTCAGTGAGATCCACCCCGCTAGTGTTTGCATGATCGCAAGGAGAGGAGGGGGAGGGTGGAGGCTCCAGCAGAGGGGTGTGGATAAGTTAGAGTTGGGTAAGTACTTTATAGAAAGGAAAACGATGTAATCATCCGGCTGAGAATGCGCTGGAAATCAATCGCCCTGTTCGCTCGCCACACGTCCCTTCTGGCCCACCCTCTCCATCTCCCCTCCAACCTTATCTATAGTTCTACACGATGATGTCATCTCTTCCATAAATTTCTCAGTGGCAACCCCATCCTATCCCTTTCCTCTCCCTCTAATTTGGACCCCCCCCCCCCAACTTCTCTCTCCCTCACCTCTCTCAATCCAACCCCACATTATGAGCCCAAACTATTACACAAGTCATCTGGCTACTGCAGAGCAAGCCAGCGTCGTCGCTCCATTGCAGGGAAGCATGCCACTGCGTTGCTGCAACTGGAGGAGCAGCTGCTCACATTAGAGTGCTTCAAAGGAAGGGGCCACCACTACGGAAACTTTGTCGGTGCTGCCCATCTGCTCCAATCGCGGAGACCTCATTGGAACACGGTCGTTGGCAATGGCGACTTGGTGCTCCTGCAACATGGATAATGGTGATGGGACATCGGCGGTGTTTCTGGAACATGGGCGGTGTTGCAAAAGGGCTCTGTGTAACAAAAAAATTTCTGCAACAAGACCTTTGCTGCGAAAAAATTTTGTAATAAGATCTTCGTTATAATATTTTCCTGTAACAATCATCTGGTTGCAGTGGCCTTTCCGCAACACAACTCTTGTTGCAAAGGGAGGTTGCACATGTGGGTAGACCGGATGGCCATCGGCGTGTCTATCCAATGGTCAGCGAGGTGGCAGCTCTTTTTTCAATATCGGCCGGCTGACACGTAGGACAACCCTTATAGAAAGGGGCGAACTACATAGGATTTGGGACCCATATGATTATAAATATTTTTGGAATCAGTAATTTTAAAAATCTGACGTCGGGTTTTTAAGCATATAAAATCAAACGGTTTTTGTGGCAATTTATGTTGTCTTTGGGATGGTATTATTTTTTTAGCGAGCACGTCAAATCCTGGCAAAAAAGATAAACATGGCATTTTTTTGCTTTTGGTCTAATAGCAGCAGCAATCGGTGTGGTCGTGTGGACATGATGTTCGTCCCTTTTGTTTCTGACTGCATGTCTAGTTTGAACAATCATTTGCTTGACTCGATTATCATCTCTTTTATGTTAATCATGTTTTCTCACTGTTTTCTGGATTAAACTTAGTGAAACATAAAAAAGAATTAGCAGTTGAAAAATTGCTTAAGTATTCAACAAGAGTTAGGTAGGCAAGCAAGCTCCATGGGCTTTGGGGCCCATATGATTATAAATATTTTTGGAATTGTATTATTTACACTTTAAACCCCACCGGCGGGACTCAAGCAAGCTCCATGGGCTAAACTCTTGCCGAGTTCAAAATGATTTTTCAAAGAAGTCGTGACAAATTTTTTTGTCAAAGACGTCGTTATGGACTTATGCCAGGGACAATGTCTTGTACGACAAGAAATACTATGGGATTCCTTCCGGCTGGTAACTTGAAAAAATTAAAATCCTTCCGGCGGTCCGGCCGGTGCACGATACAAGGGAAGGCCGTCCTTTCCTTTAATTTGGTGTTCCAGCGCGCCTGGGTACGTACGTGTACGTCGTTGGCCTCTGTAATCGATCTGCCGCAGCTCTGCCTCTACTCTCGGCGTCGATCGACCCGGTCACGAGAAGACTCGCCACGAGAGCATCCGCCGATCGACAAAGACGACAGACAATGGCGCCGATGACGACGGAGCCGGTGGTGGACGCGCGGTTCTGCGCGCCGCACGCGACCGCGTTCACCGTGAGCAAGAAGTCGGAGCGCAACATGAGCATCACAGACGACGCGGACGGCGCGGCGGTGATGCGGGTGGAGGGGCAGGCGTGGTGCTGGCCCCGGCGGTCCCTCCTCCTGGACGCGGCGTCGTGCCACACGGTGGTGACCGTGAAGCGCTGCCCGTCGCTGCTGCCGGTGACCCGGAGGTGGGAGGCGTTCAGAGGGGGCAGCGCGAGCCCGGAGGAGCTGCTCTTCGCCACCGTGTCGCAGCCATGGGTGTTCTCCAGGGGCGTGGTCCACGTGCACCTCGCCAGCGGCAACCGGAGATACAGCGAGAGGCGCGTCGACTACGTGGTCGTCTGCGGCGGGCAGGACGGGCGCGAGTGCACCGTCTCCCTCGGCAGGGCCAACGGCCCCGTCGTCGCCAAGATCAACCGCACGACCGAACCGTCCGATGAGCAGCCGGAGTATAGTGTCAGTGTCAACCCAGGCGTCGACCGTGCTTTCATCCTGGCGCTCACCGTGATTCTGGACGAGATACGTGTCGACGAATCTTGGCGACACAGGAACTGAAGTTTTATGGGTTGTTTTCATGCAATATGTTTGCCTCTATTCTTTGTTTCTCAGGGGATGTTACCTTTTCTAATCAAAGATGCGGTATGACTTTGTTTACGTGTTCTCTCTCTCTATGGAACTGATTGATGCTGCACAACAGAAAGTGCCTGTTTTGGATAGTATAGGGGCAACTATTGGGAAATACATCTTGGTTCCTGTTTGTATCTACACCCTTTCCCACAAAGAAAGTATCTACACCCTACATGGGGATTTTTTTACTAATTATAAAAAATCAAAACAGTTTAGAAGTTTTTTTACAATAAACTTTACTTTCTTTTGCACTTGTATATAAATTTGCACGGGAAAACCCCAGCATTGATTTCAGGGCAAAAAGAATTTATTTGCCATTATAGGGTCACTATTCATACTATTTTGGTCGATTTTGTTTTTCTTAAAGAACTCAAGGGTTTTTCCTTTTCTTTTTGTGGAACTTTTTTTGCAAGTACAATGGCAGGTCAAATTTATTTCAGAAATATTTTCAGTTTTTTTTGACTTTTTACTAGCAAAAATGCCTGTGCATTGCAACGGAATAAAAAGTTAACACACCATCTAGCCTCAATAAGCATTGCTAAGACCCCCTCCCCCCCCCCTCCCCACCCATACACAAGTCAATGTCCTATATTTTAACCCCCACCCGTGTGGCCGCCTATATTTCTTTCCACCATGATCGCGACAGATATATGTTAATAAATTTGTATGAAAATATATTCTTGTACTCTATGCTTATTTGTATTAAAAAAATATTGACATCTAAATGAATGGTAAAAGTATGCTGAAAAGGTCTATATCTTGGGACAACTACTTCTCAACTATCCCCAAGGTGTAAGTTGTGCCATCTATGATCATATCACTAAGGAAAACAATGGAAGATTCTTATCAATGATTTATGCTCAGACATGATACACTTCTTCGACACTTATTATGAGTGCACGGCATAGTAAATCTTTGTGATGTAGCACCTGTTAGCATATGAGTTGACCTTGAGGCTTATTGTGTCTCTACGTCAGTTGTCTTAAATCCACCATCTGAAACTACAATTATGACATCATTGTGCAACTTATAAGTACAAATTTATTTAATATCTTATTATATGCGACTGCAAGCTAAGCATGGAATTGAACTCCGTTGGTACATGCTAATGATCATAAAGGATGCCAGTAAGCCAGTAATTTACTCAAACAACCATGACCGGAAAAAAAAAACCATGACCAAGATGCAGACTCATCACATTCACACTCGTTTCAGCCATACACCACCCCAAACAAGAGATCAAAGTACTGTACGGGGATAGAGATCGCCGGCAAAGGCAGGGATCACATGGATGCCGACGCCGCGGTTCGAAGGGCCTGAAACACCTCACCCACCATTACCACATCCGGGCAGGATCCCAACGGGACAGAGATTTTCACCTATAAATTGTACGAGCAGGAAAAAAACAGCAGAGCACGGAGAAAATCCACCAATGGTTTTGATCTAGGGTTGATGTTAGCCAACAATATGAAACTCACGTGTTTTCAGCAACCATCCTATGCATCGCCGGCGTCGCGTACGCCCCAGCCGCTCCAAAACCAATAATTGACGGCGCCGCGCCAGGAGCCGCCCTGGCTGGCTGGGGACAACCGTACCCCTCGGCACCGGCCACGAAGGCCGACGCGGCGCGCTGCTGCGCGTGGGAGCTGTAGCCGGTCAGGATGCACGTGCGCCCCGACTTCTCGTACTCCCGCCGGCTCACCACGCGGGTGCTCAACTCCCGCAGCTCCTCCACCAGCGCCGTGCACCTCGCGTCGTCGGCCAGCGCCGGCACCAGCGCCTCCCGCCTGCGCTCCAGTATCCTCGCGGCCTCCGCGTACTCGCCGCGCTCCGCGGCCGCGCACGCCGCCGCGATGTCCTCCGCCGCCTCCACGCGGAATGTCTCCCGTGCCACGTCCATGGACGGCTGCTGGTCCTTGGCCAGCTCCACCGGCCTGTGCACCGCCATGTGCTCGCCGGCCACGTCCAGCACCAGTCCGGTCGCCATGTCGCGATAGATGCAGGTCACCTTCACGAGCTGCGTCACGTCGTCCGCGTTGTCGGCCCTCGGCATGTCCACCAGGAGCAGGAAGCGCCTTTCCTCGTCTGCGTAGAGCTCGCCGCGTCCATCGAGGCGGAGCGCCCATACGTGTCAATGCTGGTGTTCTAGCGGCCGGACTTGACTGCACAGACGCGCACCGGGTGCACGCACTTGACGGTGATCAGCGCCTCCTGCACGACCACGGAAAGGAGCCCGCCGATGCCGTATGCTGGTCGGAAACGGATCGAGCGGGATCGAGAGATAGCCGTATGCTGGTCGAGATAGATCGGTTTTTTTTGGAACGGATTGGGTTGATACGTGCGATATACGAACCAGGTCGGATGGACGGACGAACATGCTATTAGTACCACCTTGTTTATATTACGATTTTGTCCATACAAATTGTAAACGCGTATTATGATATGAAAAGAAAGCGTATTGTGATGGTGAACCCAACAAAGTCAATCCGTGCTTTATTATTAGGGAGAGATTTGATAACTAATTTTTTCCATATAGGGTGTATACACTCATAGACCAAACTTCGGCCACCCACAACTATTGCATGTGTGCCTGATTTTCTTTCGAGTCTAGTCATATCAATCAACACCATTTGATATAGACCAAGCCGAGAGCCTTTCGACCTCCCCAAGTCGTCTTCCTCCTGTTGAACCCCTCCCCCCTTCTAACGCCGACCCCCGCCAATGACGACACAGATACGTCTCCAACGTATCTATAATTTTTTATTATTTCATGCTATTATATTATCAACTTTGGATGTTTGTGTGCTTTATTATGCACTTTTATATCATTTTTGGGACTAACCTATTAACCCAGAGCCCAGTGCCAGTTTCTGTTTTTACCTTGTTTTAGAATATCACAGAAAAGGAAAACCAAACGGAGTCCAATTGACCTGAAACTTCACGGAACTTATTTTTGGATCAGAAGAAGCCCAGAAGACTTGGAGTGCACGTCAGGGGATCTACGAGGAGGCCACGAGGTAGGGGGGCACGCCCTCCTCACCCTTGTGGACCTCCTGAAGCACTTCTTCTTCCTATATATCTTCATATACCCTAAAACGATCGGGGAACACAATAGATCGGGAGTTCCGCCGCCAGAAGCCTCCGTAGCCACCAAAAGCCAATCTAGACCCGTTCCGGCACCCTGCCGGAGGGGTGAATCCCTCTCCGGTGGCCATCTTCATCATCCCGGTGCTCTCCATGACGAGGAGGGAGTAGTTCTCCCTCGGGGCTGAGGGTATGTACCAGTAGCTATGTGTTTGATCTCTCTCTCTCTCTCTCTCTCGTGTTCTTGAGGTGGTACGATCTTGATGTATCACGAGCTTTACTATTATAGTTGGATCTTATAATGTTTCTCCCCCTCTACTCTCTTGTAATGGATTGAGTTTCTCCTTTGAAGTTATCTTATCAGATTGAGTCTTTAAAGATTTGAGAACACTTGATGTATGTCTTGCCGTGCGTATCTATGGTGACAATGGGATATCACGTGATTCACTTGATGTATGTTTTGGTGATCAACTTGCGGGTTCCGCCCATGAGCCTATGCATAGGGGTTGGCACATGTTTTCGTCGTGATTCTCCGGTAGAAACTTTGGGGCACTCTTTGAGGTTCTATGTGATTGGTTGAATAGATAAATCTGAGATTGTGTGATGCATATCGTATAATCATACCCACGGATACTTGAGCTGACATTGGAGTATCTAGGTGACATTAGGGTTTTGGTTGATTTGTGTCTTAAGGTGTTATTCTAGTACGAACTCTAGGGCTGTTTGTGACACTTATAGGAATAGCCCAACGGATTGATGGGAAAGAATAACTTTGAGGTGGTTTCGCACCCTACCATAATCTCTTCGTTTGTTTTCCGCTATTAGTGACTTTGGAGTGACTCTTTGTTGCATGTTGAGGGATAGTTATGTGATCCAATTATGTTATTATTGTTGAGGGAACTTGCACTAGTGAAAGTATGAACCCTAGGCCTTGTTTCAACGCATTGCAATACCGTTTACGCTCACTCTTATCATTAGTTACCTTGCTGTTTTTATAATTTCAGATTACAAAAACCTATATCTACTATCCATATACCACTTGTATCACCATCTCTTCGCTGAACTAGTGCACCTATACAATTTACCATTGTATTGGGTGTGTTGGGGACACAAGATACTCTTTGTTATTTGATTGCAGGGTTGCTTGAGAGAGACCATCTTCATCCTACGCCTCCTACGGATTGATAAACCTTAGGTCATCCACTTGAGGGAAATTTTCTACT
Source organism: Triticum urartu (assembly GCF_003073215.2). Taxonomy (NCBI): domain Eukaryota; kingdom Viridiplantae; phylum Streptophyta; class Magnoliopsida; order Poales; family Poaceae; genus Triticum; species Triticum urartu. Next base: position 602,530,591 of record NC_053026.1, on the reverse strand, counting down.
GTCCTAAAAACCTCTGCACTTGGAGGCCCAACAACGTCCCACAAGTTGTTTCCTCACAAAATCCCTATGCATAGGAAGTGGGTTAGACTTAAATGTGCTAGTCATATTCTTCATGATGCTCTCTTTATGTTTCAATTCTTATCCTTTATGTGAGCATCATTGAAATCATCATGCCTAGCTAGGGGCGTTAAACGATAGCGCTTGTTGGGAGGCAACCCAACTTTATTTTTGTTCCTTGCTTTTTGCTCCTTTTTAGTAATAAATAATTTATCTAGCCTCTGTTATGATTGAGTTTTTATGTTTTAATTAGTGTTTGTGCCAAGTAGAACCGTTGGGAAGACTTGGGGAAAGTCTTGTTGATCATGCTGTAAAAAACAGAAACTTTAGCGCTCACGAGAATTGCTGCCATTTTTTTATTGGAGAGTACTATTTAGTTAATTCCTTTTGCAGATGATTAATAGATAAATTCCTCAGGTCCAGCAATTTATTTTAGAATTTTTGGGGTTCTAGAAGTATACGTTTGATTCAGATTACTACAGACTGTTCTGTTTTTGACAGATTCTGTTTTGTATGTGTTGTTTGCTTATTTTAATGAATCTATGAGTAGTATCGGAGGGTATGAACCATAGATAAGTTGGAATACAGTAGGTTTAACACCAATATAATTTAAGAATGAGTTCATTACAGTACGTAAGTGGTGATTTACTTTCTTATACTAACGGAGCTTACGAGTTTTATGTTAAGTTTTGTGTTGTGAAGTTTTTAAGTTTTGGGTAAGGATTCGATGGACTATGGAATAAGGAGTGGCAAGAGCCTAAGCTTGGGGATGCCCAAGGCACCCCAAGGTAATATTCAAGGATAGCCAAGAGCCTAAGCTTGGGGATGCCCCGGAAGGCATCCCCTCTTTCGTCTTCGTTCATCGGTAACTTTACTTGGAGCTCTATTTTCATTCGCCACATGATATGTGTTTTGCTTGGAGCATCATTTTATTTTATTTTATTTTTGAAATTATTAAATTTTAGAGAGTCTTCACATAGCTGCATAATTATTCGACTACTCATTGGTCTTCACTTATATCTTTCGGAGTAGTTTGTTGTTGCTCTAGTGCTTCACTTATATCTTTTTAGAGCATGGTGATAGTTTTATTTTGAAGAAATAGATGAACTCTCATGCTTCACTTATATCATTTTGAGAGTCTCTATACAGCATGGTAGTTTGCTTTGGTTATGAGTTTAGTCCTAATATGATGGGCATCCAAGAGGGATATAATAAAAACTTTCATATAAAGTGCATTGAATACTAAGAGAAGTTTGATACTTGATGATTGTTTTGAGATATGAAGGTGGTAATATTAGAGTATGCTAGTTGAGTAGTTGTGAATTTGATAAATACTTGTTCTAAAGTTTGTGATTCCCGTAGCATGCATGTATGGTGAACCGTTATGCGATGAAGTCGGCGCATGATTTATTTATTGATTGGCTTCCTTATGAGTGGCGGTCGGGGACGAGCGATGGTCTTTTCCTACCAATCTATCCCCCTAGGAGCATGCGCGTAGTACTTTGTTTCGATAACTAATAGATTTTTGCAATAAGTTTGTGAGTTCTTTATGACTAATGTTGAGTCCATGGATTATACGCACTCTCACCTTTCCACCATTTCTAGCCTCTCTAATACCGCGCACCTTTCGCCGGTATCATAAACCCACCATATACTTTCCTCAAAACAGCCACCATACCTACCTATTATGGCATTTCCATAGCCATTCCGAGATATATTGCCATGCAACTCTCCACCGTTCTGTTTATTATGACACGCTTCATCATTGTCATATTGCTTCGCATGATCATGTAGTTGACATCGTATTTGTGGCAAAGCCACCGTTCATAATTCTTTCATACATGTCACTCATGAGTCATTGCACATCCCGGTACACCGCCGGAGGCATTCATATAGAGTCATATCTTGTCCTAAGTATCGAGTTGTAAATCTTGAGTTGTAAGAAAATAAAAGTGTGATGATCATCATTATTAGAGCATTGTCCCAGTGAAGAAAGGATGATGGAGACTATGATTCCCCCACAAGTCGGGATGAGACTCCGGACGAAAATAAATAAATAAAAGAAGCCAAAGAAGCCCAAATAAAAAAAGAGAAAAGAGGCCATTAAAAAAGAGAAGGCCCAAAAAATGAGAGAAAAAGAGAGAAGGGACAATGTTACTATCCTTTTACCACACTTGTGCTTCAAAGTAGCACCATGCTATTCATGATAGAGAGTCTCCTATGTTATCACTTCCATATACTAGTGGGAATCTTTCATTATAGAACTTGGCTTGTATATTCCAATGATGGGCTTCCTCAAAATGCCCTAGGTCTTCATGAGCAAGCGAGTTGGATGCACACCCACTTAGTTTCTTTTTGAGCTTTCATACACTTATAGCTCTAGTGCATCTGTTGCATGGCAATCCCTAACTCACATTGATATCTATTGATGGGCATCTCCATAGCCCGTTGATACGCCTAGTTGATGTGAGACTATCTTCTCCTTTTTGTCTTCTCCACAACCACCCTTCTATTCCACTTATAGTGCTATATCCATGGCTCACACTCATGTATTGCGTGAAGATTGAAAAAGTTTGAGAACATCAAAAGTATGAAACAATTTCTTGGCTTGTCATCGGGGTTGTGCATGATTTAAATATTTTGTGTGGTGAAGATGAAGCATAGCCAGACTATATGATTTTGTAGGGATAACTTTCTTTAGCCATGTTATTTTTGAGAAGACATAGTTGCTTTGTTAGTATGCTTGAAGTATTATTATTTTTATGTCAATATGAACTTTTGTCTTGAATTTTATGGATCTGAATATTCTTCCCACAATAAAGAATTACTTAGAGAAATATGTTAGGTAGCATTCCACATCAAAAGTTCTATTTTTATCATTTACCTACTCGAGGACGAGCAGGAATTAAGCTTGGGGATGCTGATACGTCTCCAACGTATCTATAATTTTTTGATTGTTCCATGCTATTATATTATCAACTTTGGATGTTTATGGGCTTTATTATGCACTTTTATATCATTTTTGGGACTAACCTATTAACCCAGAGCCCAGTGCCAGTTTCGGTTTTTACCTTGTTTTAGAATATAGCAGAAAAGGAAAACCAAACGGAGTCCAATTGACCTGAAACTTCACGGAACTTATTTTTGGATCAGAAGAAGCCCAGAAGACTTGGAGTGCACGTCAGGGGATCTATGAGGAGGCCACAAGGCAGGGGGCACTCCCTCCACCCTCGTGGGCCCCACGTGCCCCCCTGACTCACTTCTTCCTCCTATATATCTCCATATACCCTAAAACGATCGGGGAACACAATAGATCGGGAGTTCCACTGCCAGAAGCCTCCGTAGCCACCAAAAGCCAATCTAGACCCGTTCCGGCACCCTGCCGGAGGGGTGAATCCCTCTCCGGTAGCCATCTTCATCATCCCGGTGCTCTCCATGACGAGGAGGGAGTAGTTCTCCCTCGGGGCTGAGGGTATGTACCAGTAGCTATGTGTTTGATCTCTCTCTCTCTCTCTCTCTCGTGTTCTTGAGGTGGTACGATCTTGATGTATCACGAGCTTTGCTATTATAGTTGGATCTTATAATGTTTCTCCCCCTCTACTCTCTTGTAATGGATTGAGTTTCTCCTTTGAAGTTATCTTATCGGACTGAGTCTTTAAAGATTTGAGAACACTTGATGTATGTCTTGCCGTGCGTATCTATGGTGACAATGGGATATCACGTGATTCACTTGATGTATGTTTTGGTGATCAACTTGCGGGTTCCGCCCATGAGCCTATGCATAGGGGTTGGCACATGTTTTCGTCGTGATTCTCCGGTAGAAACTTTGGGGCACTCTTTGAGGTTCTATGTGATTGGTTGAATAGATAAATCTGAGATTGTGTGATGCATATCGTATAATCATACCCACGGATACTTGAGCTGACATTGGAGTATCTAGGTGACATTAGGGTTTTGGTTGATTTGTGTCTTAAGGTGTTATTCTAGTACGAACTCTAGGGCTGTTTGTGACACTTATAGGAATAGCCCAACGGATTGATGGGAAAGAATAACTTTGAGGTGGTTTCGCACCCTACCATAATCTCTTCGTTTGTTTTCCGCTATTAGTGACTTTGGAGTGACTCTTTGTTGCATGTTGAGGGATAGTTATGTGATCCAATTATGTTATTATTGTTGAGGGAACTTGCACTAGTGAAAGTATGAACCCTAGGCCTTGTTTCAACGCATTGCAATACCGTTTACGCTCACTCTTATCATTAGTTACCTTGCTGTTTTTATAATTTCAGATTACAAAAACCTATATCTACTATCCATATACCACTTGTATCACCATCTCTTCGCTGAATTAGTGCACCTATACAATTTACCATTGTATTGGGTGTGTTGGGGACACAAGATACTCTTTGTTATTTGATTGCAGGGTTGCTTGAGAGAGACCATCTTCATCCTACGCCTCCTACGGATTGATAAACCTTAGGTCATCCACTTGAGGGAAATTTGCTATTGTCCTAAAAACCTCTGCACTTGGAGGCGCAACAACGTCTACAAGAAGAAGGTTGTGTAGTAGACATTAGATACTGTGTGTGCCTTGGCGCCTTCTCTGAACCGCCGCTCCCGGCCCACTACTAAACCCCGAATGATCCATGCGCACGCACCCAAGCCCGTCAAATATCCGACTCCCCTCCACCTCAGAGACTGCTGCCATATCATTGTTGGCTCTGTCTCGCCGTGAGGCTGCGAGGAGAAGGTGACTGACGCCAGTATTTCATGGTGGAGTTTCATCGTTATGCATGTTGTCTTTTTTCTTTTCTTGGTATGCATGTTATATTGTGTTTCTATGAAAATAGGCCAATAACATGAGAAAACAATTCACGCTAATACCAATAAATTCCGTTAAAGAAAAGAATGTTGATTTGCTATCACAAGTCGTAATCAATTTCCGACGAAACATTGAAGGCTAACGACGGTTTGGAGAACTTGGAGGACATAGTTAAGTATGAAAACGTAAAAAAGTTGACCTGGTACCCTGTAGTGCATTCAAAAACTAGTTCATGCCCTAAATATTGCAGAAAGGCCATTTCAATGATACATAAATAACCACATACTAGAAACGTGTTGTTTACGACAAAAAATTATAACAGATAGTCAACTTATGATTTGTGATAGAAAAACATGTTTTATTACAACTTGCATTTTGTGATACAAAGTTGTTTGTTTTTCCACAAATATGAGTGCATGTCTTCAAAATTGCCAAGAGAGTTTCAAGTCTTCATTTTTTTAAAAACACAGACGACTCTCATGTCGCCTGCTTAGGGAGGACCGACGTTTACACTGTCCAGCCCCCTCTCCTGCCACACCCTCTTCGCCGATGGCTCCACCGCGGGTCTACCGGGCCAGTAGCTAAAGGTTGTTGGATCTCTCTCTTGTGGACTCTCTAGTGTGTGGATAATTGGTGGCGGTGGTTTCAGGCCTTAGTTGCTCGTGACGGTGAGTCAGGCCTCAAATCCAGTTTGTATGACTGTCAGCAGTCCCCCTCATTTTGGTGCTCGAGGTCTCCAACCTCGGGAGCCTGTGAATCTGTCCCACCCATGCATGTGGGAGTGCAACACTTCCGTTGGCAATGAGATGTGTTGTTTTAGCATGATGGCATCTTTGTGGCCTCGTGCTGGGACTGGTGGATGCATAAATGTTGAGGTGAAGCCAGAGGGTGGCAAGGCCATGCGCTCAGGTAACTGTCAAACTCGGCAAGTAACGTGTTTCAACGAGGTGGAAATGTGATGCTAGGGGCAAAAGCCTTGTGCTAGCTTTACCGGCACTGACGAAGGCAATGCCTTAGGACCGGGTGTCACATTTCTTAGATGCATCATAATGGAGCTTCCTCCTCTTTCAACCGCATGTGCACTCCGGGAAAAAACCTCATATCCAGATCGAACAACGACAATATCATTGACATTTTACCTTCTTTGCGGTATTATCTCCGAGCCAATGGTCGTTGATTGTTTGACCTCTCGGACAAAGCATGGTTGGTCAGTATAGGGTCCATGGGTGCGGTTGGTGGTCACGAAGGAAGGTGCAGCATGTCCTAGTTTTTTCTTGCTTCAGGTGTTGGCCATGTTGTTTGACCAAGTTTGTTGAAATTGCTTGATGGTTTCATTCGAAACCGGGATAGCAACTCTGGGATCCACTTGGATCACCTTGTTCCCATACGACACCCTCCACCACCCTCCTTTTAGAGGGGTGTTGTTAGGTGGCAATGAGACAACCAACACACAAGGTGTGTATGCCTTGGTTGATTAGATGAGAAGATAAAAATGAAACCATTGTGGAGGTGTTGCATCAGGCCCACCTAGCTAGGTTCCGGTCATATTGTTCGACCAAGTTTTGCATAAAGAGCTTGTGATTTCATTTGAAGCCGGGCTAGCGAGTCCGTGATCCACTTGGGTCATCATCCCATTCTTGACTAGTGTGATCCACCACAAACCAGCGCCCCCGATAGAAGTTTCCCGAAGGTTCTTGACTAGTTATCTAGATTCCCTCATCGGTATTCATTATCATCCTGACTGCGATTCTATCAAAGGTAAAGGTGTCATCTCGTACAATCACTTGTCAAAGCCACATGCGATATCACTGTAGAAGCCCAGGGTCAAGTGGACTGGCGCTGATGGGCTATTTTCTCTTGATGGTAGGGTTGGGGCTGGTGTGGTCTCTGAGACAATGAGGGTGCTATCATCTTCTCTTCATGTCGAAAAGTATTCTCATGTCGGGATGCAATGCAATCTGAAGTATCTGAATGTATGGGGGATTTATCCTTTTCTATCTAAAGATCTAAGCTATTAATCATCTTGGAGGTTGACTCATTTGTCGTGGTGTTTGCCGCCCTAGTGAAAGAAATAAAGCATTTGCTGAGTCTTCGTGAAACTTATATTACTCTCATTAATCATAGCCAAAATGAGGTTAGCAATTATTTAGCAATCTTTGCTAGTTTTTAAGGAAGAACTGTCGTATGTGTGGGTTCGGGTCCCCCAAAAGCATTTGAGCTTAGTTTGGTTGATTGTAATTATGTGGAGTTTTGAGTAATAATACAAGTTTATCTGCCAAAAAAGGATCCACCTCGTTCCCATAGGGCATCTTTCCCCTCCTTGTAGAAGGGTGTTGTCTGGTGGAAATCAAACAACCAACAGACAAGGCATGCATGCCTTGGTTGGTTATAGGGGCTCCTTTGATTCAAAGGATTTGCATAGGAATTTCGGGGGATTAGAATCCTTAAGATTTTTTTTCCTATGTTGATGTTTGATTCATAGGATAGAATACTATAGGAATTTTTTCTAAGGATTTGTTTGCACTACTTGTTATAGGATTTCTAGCACCCATTCAAAACTTTTTAAAAGAATTCTTTACTTTTCTAGTTTTGCTAAAGCACATCTAGATGTGTCTGAAGTATTGCACATCTAAGTCCTCTGTCATTGTTTTTAAGCGAAGATTCATGAGGGCATCTTCTTTTACAGTTTTGCTGAAGCACATCTAAATGTGCTATAAGTATTGCACATCTAAATCCTATATTGTTGATTTTACATCGAGATTCGTGTGGGTATTTTTCTTTTCTTTTTTCTTTTTCATCTTTATGCTTGATTCACTCATTTAGATGTGCAATAGGTAGAGCACATCTAGATGTGCCCTAGACACACCCCTTCTTTTATCCTTTTTTTCCTTTTTAGCTTGATTGAGTCTCTTAGATGTGCATTAACTAGATGTGCCTTAGACAGAACTTTTTTTCCTATGACGCAAAAAACAACTTAAAATCCTGTAGAGAATTGAGATGACAATGACATTCCATTTCTAGATTTTTCCTATTCAAGTCCCGTAAATCAAAGAGGACCCTCCAATCTTGGTTGAGTCGATGAGATGTTTGATGCTCCCTCTGATTCAAAATAAATGCCATGGCTTTAAACTAAGGTTAGTTCAACCTTAATGCAAAACTTTCCTACCTCAATTCAAAATTACGACACTTATAGTATTATGGAGGGAGTATATACCCACGCCCTTCTCATTCTATCCTTGTAGCTCCGTGTTAGTCCAAGTGAGATATGCCGGGATAATGTCTTGTACAGCAAGGAAATAGTGATCCTTCAGAATTCTTTTTTTTTTTCAGAATTCAGATACTACACGAAACCTTGGGAGTACGAGGTTCGTACGTACATACCTACGTCTACGTGACGTACCTGGAAATCTCTTGCGGCTCTGTGTCAGATTCTCGACGTCACGAGCACCCACCGATCGGCAATGGCGTTCTCGGTGGTGGCCGCGCGGTTCTGCGCGCGGCGCCCGACGGCGTTCACCGTGACTAAGACCGGCTGGCCGTGGCGCCGCGACCTGACCGTCACGGACGCCAGCGGCGCGGCGGGGATGCGGGTGGAGGGGCCCTTCTTGAGCCTCTTCCGTCGCTCCGTCCTCCTCGACGCAGAGTCACGCCCGGTGCTCACCGTGGAGCGCTCGCCGTCCGTGTTCGAGATCACCCGGAGGTGGGAGGCGTTCAGAGGGGCCGGGACTGTTAGGAAATAAGCCGCGGCGAGGCGTCGAACGAGCCGGGCGCGTGTATGGGCGCGCGCCGGGCGAGTTGGACGCGTCGGGACCGTGGCGACTAGGGCGTGCGTAGGGTGCACGGGCGTGTCCGTGCACCAGGGTGTGTGTGTGGGCTTCTGTTGGCGAGCCGTAGGTGGCCTGGTCAGGCGCGAGCCGTTGGAGCTGGCCGTGTGACGCGGGCGTCGGGCGCAGCGTGGGCATGGTCAGTGCGCGGAGAGCGCGGGGAGGATCAGGGGCGAGTGGAGGCGTGGGTGCGTGCCCGGTGCGCCGGCTCGGGGTATAAAGCCACCTAATGGCATTGTAACAGGAGGACACGGGCGAGTTCGTGCTCGAGAAATCAAAAGGGGGCGTTTGTGCGCTGGAAAATCTCTGTGTCCACCACTTCTCTGAATCTCTCTGAACTTTTTCCCTTTCTTCTCCGGTGAGCTTGCGCGACGGCGACAGGGAGAGCTAGGCGGAGCGAGGCGAGGGACTAGAGGTTCCAACAATTGGTATCAGAGCCACGGTCAGCTCAGGGCGCGCCGGCGATGTCAATTGTCCCGTACGCCGGCGGAGCGGGCGGGTCGATGCAGCATGCGGTGCCACTGCTCACCGGCGACAACTACACGGCGTGGTCGATCAAGGTGGAGGCGAACCTTGATGCGGCCGGGCTGTGGGAGGCGGTGGTGGTGCCAGAGGACGCGGCGGCCGCCGTCATCGCCAAGAAGGACAAGCCCGCGCGCGCTTACCTGCTCGGTGCACTCGCCGAGGACCTGCTTCTGCAGGTGGCGGCGAAGAAGAACGCCGCGGAGGTGTGGGCTGCCCTGAAGGCGCGCTTCGTCGGCGCGGACCGCATGCGCGCGGCGTGGCTCGGCACGCTCCGGGGGGGAGTTCGAGCTCCTGCGCATGGCGAGCGACGAGTCACTGGACGCGTTCGCAGGGAAGATCAGTGGGATGGCGGCGCGTTTTGCAGGACTCGGAGTGACGCTGGAGGACGCGGCAATGGTGAAGAAGCTGCTGGACTATGTTCCCGATCACCTGTACGCGGCGGTGGCGGGGATGGAGCAGTTCTGCGATCTCTCGACGCTGCTCTTCGATGACGCGCTCGGGCGCCTGAAGGCGTTCGACGAGCGGCTGCGAGGGCGTGGACAGGCAAGCGGCGACCGGGCGGACGGTGAGCAGCTCATGCTCACCGCAGCACAGTGGCGTGCGCGCGAGCGGCGTCGGGGCGGTGCACGCGGTGAAGACGACGACGACGGCGCGGCGAGCACGGCATCAGGCGGCGGGGACAACCGTCACGGGAAGTGCTACAAGTGCGGCGTCAGAGGACACATCAAGCATGAGTGCCCACTGCTGCGGAAGGAGCCGGCCGCGGGGCCTGTGCTGATGGCGGACGCCAACGTCGAGGACGTTGGGCTGCTCTGAGCCGCGGCATAGGGCGCGAATGTTAGGAAATAAGCCGCGGCGAGGCGTCGAACGAGCCGGGTGCGTGTATGGGCGCGCCCCGGGCGAGTTGGACGCGTCGGGACCGTGGCGACTAGGGCGTGCATAGGGTGCACGGGCGTGTCCGTGCACTAGGGTGTGTGTGTGGGCTTCTGTTGGCGAGCCGTAGGTGGCCTGGTCAGGCGTGAGCCGTTGGAGCTGGCCGTGTGACGCGGGTGTCGGGCGCAGCGTGGGCGCGGTCAGTGCGCGGAGAGCGCGGGGAGGATCAGGGGTGAGTGGAGGCGTGGGTGCGTGCCCGGTGCACCGGCTCGCGGTATAAAGCCACCTAATGGCATTGTAACAGGAGGACACGGGCGAGTTCGTGCTCGAGAAATCAAAAGGGGGCGTTTGTGCGCCGGAAAATCTCTGTGTCCACCACTTCTCTGAATCTCTTTGAACTTTTTCCCTTTCTTCTCCGGTGAGCTTGCGCGACGGCGACAGGGAGAGCTAGGCGGAGCGAGGCGAGGGACTGGAGGTTCCAACAGGGACAGTACGAGCTCCAAGGATCTGCTCTTCGTCGCCGTCGTGCAGCCTTCGCTGACCAACACCGGGGACATCGACGTGCGCCTCGCAGGTGAGGGGTGCCGCCACTTCGTCGGCGTCCGCCCCTGGTACTGCGGGACCGACTGCACCGTCAACCGCGCCGGCACCGCCGTTGCTCGCATAGAAAGCTCCGGGGGTTCCTCTTCTGGCCGACCAAGTATGACGTTCGTGTCAGCGCAGGCGTCGACCATGCCTTCATCCTCGGGCTCGCCATGATTCTCGAGGGATACGTCTCGACGACGCTAAACAAGAGAGGTCACGCGTCCTTGAGAGGTCACGAGCTAGAAATAATAAAACTTATAAGTACTGAATTGTTGCAATTTTCATGTATTTTTTTCCCGTGCAAGATGTTTTGCTCCAGCTTCCCAATCAGTTTGCCAAAGAGATGGATAAGTTTACACAGTGTTTGATCTAGTTTATTAGTTACATATTAAACAGTTTTAACTCATGATGCCAAACACCTATGACAGGGGCGAATCCACGTAGAAGGTTGTGGGGGCGAATACCCCCACTCGTTTTTTTGGCCCACTTGCACCCAGCCTAGAGCCTTGCCCCTGCTCAGCCCAAGATATTTGCCCCCGCTCACTTTCTTATTACTCTGTCATCTAAAGCCCATCTGCCAATGCGTGAAAAAGGCAGCAGCAGAGCAGCCCATCTAGAGAGAATACAGCTAGCCGCTAAAGAAAAAACTTCTCAAATCGCTAGAAACGTACGTGTGGGATTAGCAGAAAGCTTTATCAATCTTGTCCGTCCAACTTTATGTCCAGGTGGATTGGTAAGAGTAAGCGGTGTTTCAATCCTAAATGGCATGATCTGCATCGTAATTTGCTAGACTACATCGAGGTAGAGGACGAGGCATATTGCTCGTGTTGCTATTTGTTAAACTCTTCCATGCTAAAAGCGTCGTGGGATGAAACGGAAATTTGTTCAAGCTTATATTTTTATCTGTCAATGTTTACATTCACTCTATATTTAAACATGATTTGTGTTCTCAGCTTGAAGGCAAGAAATTAGGAGGTGCCAGCTAAAAGGAACGACATATTCATATTTATCAAGTTATTGTACCTCAAGTGGTTAGTTCACTTTTATCTTGGCAATGAACTTGTCATAGTTATGTGTGATGACATTATCTTGTAAGGAACTATATGATTTTGCTTCTTACACACTATATGTATGATTTGTGTGGTTGGTTTTATAAATTATCTAGCCATTAGTTACATATACATGTTTGTAGAAAAAAATCATATACCTCTTTGCCCCCTCTCATTTTTTATCCTGGCTCCGCCCCTGACCTATGAATATGATAGAGTCCACAATATTGTGCATGAAAAACACACATAATAGTGATGAACACTGGTTGTCAGTACAAGTTATGTATGGTGTTCTTGCAGACATTAGCTAACAGGGCACTTCAATATAGCATGACAGAGTACCCTCCCCTCTGCGTGCACTATGCCTAAAGGCATGCACTGAATGCTGCTTGAATGTGAGGTTCAGGCGCCCGGGTCAAAGATTTGCCTTGTCGGTCACCCAGTGGTGCACTTTTCGGTGCAATGCTGGAGACCCCATGGAATAGGTGCCTTGATTGACCACCAAATATCAGAATGTCATCAGATTCAAGCTTAATCTTTGAAGCCTTGTCTTCATCTCTGACATCGCCATACGAGAACTCTATAGTGTCGTCCAATGAAAAGGAAACAACAGCAATCCCTTGGCAAGGCTAGATTTCTCTTCATGTCTGTCCTGTCACGTGACACAAATCAATTAGGCCCAGCAGCACTCGTGAAACAAGAGAACATGAGGGCCTAACTTCCCGCTAGTGGTGTAGAAATTAACAATTCAGATACCCGGTGACATCAGAGGAAATTCTACAGCAGGATGGGTAGCTCCCCCGCCTCTCTATTTCAAG